>NW_027331931.1:725351-999734 GCF_048418815.1 Hemitrygon akajei | reverse complement strand
TGGAAATTACACATGTCACGCCACTCCTTAAGAAAGGAGGGAGGCAAAAATAGGAAATTCTAGGCCAATTAGTCTTCCTTCATCGTTAGGAAAATGTTGGAGTATGAGGTGTCCGGATACATGAAAAAGTAGGACAAAGTCTGCATAGGTTCCGTAATGGGAAACCTGTTGCAATTTTTTGAGGATATAACAATCAGCATCAACAAAGGAGAGTCAGTGGATATGGCTTACTTGTTTTTTCAGAGGGTATTTGACAAGGTGCTGCACATGAGGCTACTTAATGAGATAAGGGCTGGTTGATTTTCAGGAAAGATGCTACCATGGAGAGTTTACAAAACTCTAGTAAGTCTGTAATTAACTCTGGTGGCCCCATCAGAGGAAAGACATCGAGGCTTTGCGGAGGATACAGCCGGCGCTAACCAGGATGCCTTCTGGATTAGAGAGCATGCACTATACTGAGAGTTTTGACAAACTGGGGTTGTCGTCTCTGGAGCGGGAGAGGCTAAGAGTAGATCTGCTGAATTTTATACAATTTATGGGGGACATGGAAATACCAGACAGACAGTAATTTCCCCACGGTTGAAATGTCAAATAACAGAGGACTCTTTTTAAAGGTGAGATGGGGGTAATTCCAAAGGACATGTGAAGTGCAGGGTTTTTTTTTACACAGACTGCTGGTGTGGGGTGGTGGTAGAGGCAGATTCATTGGGAACCTTTAAAGATGTTAAAATAGGCAAGGTTACGGTGTGGAAAAAGGTTTCGGGGGGAACAATGAAAGTGTGGGGGGGGGGGCAGGAGCAAGAAAAGCACGGGATCAGCTTGGGTGCTGTGGGGGTTACGAGATCCTGGGCAGCAAACCTCCCTTAGCCTCAGCTGTGCCTCTGCGAGAAGCTCTGGATCGCTGTGGGTGATGGGGTTCCCGAGCAAACTCAAATCAAGTCCAAGACCAAGACAGGAAGTTACAGCAGTTTATTGATTTCATCATGACAAATGTAAATTAAACAACGTGTAACCTGCTGACGTGCAGGAACAAATAAGCTGTTCCTGATTCACTCAGAGTCACACACAATTAACTGACCATTGACAACGAGTAACAGATTGAATAATCAGTCCCGTTTCTCACCGTCACTCTGCATCGGGGAACCGATGATTATAAAATCACACTTCAGGGCCGTGTCCGGGATCGCTGCAGATCCAGGGTCACTGCCGAGGGATTTGTCCATTTAACATCATTATATCGGCCAGGCTGCCGAATGCACCGTCCTCAGCAAAGGGAGCAAAAAGATTCTCTCCCGGGATAATCCCACCCCGGGATACCGGTGTCCCAGGTGAGCCCCGGACCCCCGGGCTCTTCCTGTCTGGGTAATTCTCTGGGGCCTGAAATTTCAGGACAGTGTCCGAGATCGCTGCAGTTCCAGGGTCGCTACCAAGGTATTTATCCATTTAACATCATTACGTCGGCCAGACTTCTAAATGTATTATCCTCAGCATAGTGAGCAAAAGTATTCTCTCTCAGGATAATCCCACCCCAGACACTGGTGTCCCAGACTGAGGGCCCACCCCCCTTCGTGTTCCTTCCATCTGTGTATTTCCCGAAGGCCTCACTTAAATGAACTCTCGGACCGGGACATCCGACAGAAAGTTACAGCAGTTTATCATCATAATAATAGTCATACGTTAGTCTCATGAGACCATGGATTTGCGTCTTGGAAGGTTTTTTTTTCCAGGCTTTTTTGATGGGAGACCAGCAGTTGCCCAGGCTGCAAGCCGTCCCCTCTCCACGCCACCGATGTTGTCCAAGGGAAGGGCACCAGGCCCCGGTGCCACAGAGCAATGTGTTAAGTGTCTTGTTCAAGGACACAAACACGCTGCCTCAGCTGAGGCTCGAACCAGTGACCTTCAGGTTAATAGTCCGATGCCTTGTCCACTAGGCCACGCGCCAACACACATGACAAATGTAAATGTAAATTAAACAACGTGTAACCTGCTAACTTTCGGAAATAAATAAGCTGTTCCTCATTCACTCAGAGTCACACACAATTAACTGACCAGTGACAACGAGTAACAGATTGAATAATCCGTCCCGTTTCTCACCATCATTCCGCTTCAGGAAACCGATGATTATAAAATCACATTTCAGGACAGTGTCTGAGATCACTGCAGTTCCAGGGTAGCTACCAAGGTATTTATCCATTTAACATCATTATGTCGGACAGACTACTAAATGTACTGTCCTCAGCATAGTGAGCAAAAGTGTTCTCTCTCAGGATAATCCCACCCCAGACACTGGTGTCCCAGACTGAGCCCCGCCTCTTCTATCTGTGTATTTCCTCAAGGCCTCACTTAAATCAACTCTCGGACCGGGACATCCAGCAGAAATAGCGCTGCTGGTCACAAAGGGGAATTACATGCCTGCGGAAACGCTTCTGACATCAAAGAGTGCTTGGTTGGAAATGAGATCCGTTAGAATCATTGGGAATTAACCCTGGAGTGTTGTCATTAAAGGGGATGGTGAGAAATCGACTAAAATGTCCCCATCCCTTGGGTGGGGTTGTTCACTCATTCAGATGTTCACAGGTTCAATGTCAGTCCAGGTCTGAGTTCCTGCAAAGACTTCAGTTCCATCTCCCCAGTCTCACTGAAGTGATTTCTCCACAGCCTGAAACAGAGGGAAGAATACAGAGGAAATAAACAAATGATACAACAGTGACTGTAACAGGGGATTGGGGTTAATATTTCAAAAACGCTGACAAACAAATATCACCGGTGAACCCGCGGATCCACTGATATTTTATCACACTGAGCATTAACAAGAATACTCACTCAATATAGGCCAGACTTGGGACGGTCAGTATTAGGCGACGGAAAGCAGGGACAGATCGGTCCGTAAGCGAGTTTAATCTCAAGTCCAGCTCCGTCAGTGATTGGTTTGTACTGAGAGCCGAGACAAGATCCTCGGCACCAGAATCCGTGAGACCAACTTTCCACAGCCTGGAGATGAGAGAGAGTGAAGGTGAAGGACACAGAGAGACAGGAGACGGTACAAATCCCTAGTGTTTATCTGTAACACAATTACTGATCATATCAATGTCAAATGTCAGACTCGCAGTGACTGTAAACACAAACTCCCACAGTCTAGTACTTACCACAGTTTCTGTATTTTACACTCCGGGTTTCCAAGAGCCTCAGACATCAGTTTCACTCCTGAATCTCCCAGTTTATTAATACTCAGGTTCAGCTCTGTAAGTGTACAGTTTGCACTGAGAGTGGAGGCGAGATCCTCGGCACCAGAACCTGTGAGGCCAACATCGTTCAGCCTGGGGTTGAGAGAGAGTGAGAGTGAAGGACACACAGACAGGAGACATCAGAAATTCCCAGTGTTTAGCAGTAACACAATTACTGATCAGCTTGATGTTCAATTTCTGACACCCAGTAACTGTAAACACAATCTCCAACAGTCTGGTACTTACCGCAGTTTCTGTATTTTACACTCCGGGTTCCTCAGAGCCTCAGACACCAGTTTCACTCCTGAATCTCCCAGGTCATTCCCCCCGAGTCTAAACACAAAGAGACAAACTAATGAACAAAGAGATTGAAACTGTGGGTCTGAGGGAATATCTCTCATTGGGATATTTCTGCAAACATGAAACCCTTCAGTAGATCACTGATTGGAATTCCCATCACTGTCAAATTTCACCACTGAATGTCAGTAATTTACTGTCAGTGTGACTCTGTAATTTCCCATCATCTGACTCTTTCCCCAACAGTTAGAATAGTGTTCCTGATGTGAGAATGTCAGAAGGGGCAGGGTTGAAAGGTGAGAGATCGTCCCTCTGAGAGGAGGAATTGTGGGTGGGAAAATCTCCATGGGAGATGCGCGCAGAGACCCCCACCACAGGAAAAGTGGTGGGAAAAAATGATCCCCACAGGAGGAAGGGGAACAAGGAAGACGGATCCCCATAGAGCAATAGGGAATGAGGAAGAGTTATCCCGAGAGGATGATGGGGGATGGGGAAGAGAGATCCCACAGGATGAAGGGGGTGGGGAAGAGTGATTCCACACAGCAGGAATGGAAATGGGGAAGAAAGACTCCAGAGGAGAAAGCGGAATGTGGAAGAGAGATTCCTATTGGAGGAATGGGGATGGGCAAGAGAGAACCTCATAGGAGGAAGGGAATGAGCAAGGGAGAACCCGACAGAGGAAGGGGGATGGGTAAGTGATCCCCACAGGAGGAAGGAGTTAGGGAATAAAGATCCCACTGGAGGCAGGAGTTGGGGAAGAGCGAGCCAAAAGAACGAATGGGGAGAGGGAATTGAGATCCCACCGGAGGAAGGGGAATCGAGAAGACTTCCCACAGGGGTAAAGGGGGTGAAGATTAGAGATATCGCAAGGGGAGGAGGACGGCGAAGAGAAAAGAGAACTGACAGCAGAACGGGATGGGGAAGAGGGATCCCCACAGTGGGAAGGGAGAGGAGGAAGAGAGACCCCCACCATACGGGAAAGCGGGTGGGGAAGAGAGATCCCATAGGGGGAAGGAGGACGGGAAAGAGAGAACCCACAGCAGGAAGGTGGATGGGGAAGAGTGATACTCACAGGGTGGGGAAGAGAAGCCCCCACAGGGGAAATGGGGTGGGGAAGAGAGATCCCATAGTTGGAAGGTGGATGGGGAAGAGTGATACCACAGGGGAAATGGGGTGGGGAAGAAAGACCCGACAGAAGGATGGGGAGAAATTAACGCACAGGAAGAATGAGACTTCTGCAGAGAGGTCCAACAGTGGGAATGGAAGTGTGCACAGAGATCCCACTGGAGTGTAGTGATGAGAAAAGTTGTTCCCACAAGAGGAGGTGATGCGGACGTACCGCTTGTAGATCCTTGGGAGAGGTTGGCCAAAACTGAGGTCCACAATCGGGAGAACAGATGCCCACATGGTGACTGGGTAACGGGGTTTGAGAAAAGTCACACAGGTGGAGTGATGGAGATAGTCACTCACAGGGAAGGGCAGAGGAGGACAATGTCACAGCAGCATTTCTAAACCTCTCACTGGGAAAGTCATCTCACACTCTCTTGTTCCTCAACGGGAAATGGTGTGATGTCCCTACACACCCCCTTGCAGTCAGTGTCGGTCTGGGTGTCATTAACATTGAGAAGGAACGTTGTCAATGGACGTGTCACAGGCAGCGAGAAACACGGCCATTCCTGTGATTTACTACCATTAAACCAATGGTCGTTGTTCACTGATCTGATGAAGTCTCCAACATCCCTTCACAAGGAACCACAGAACCCTTCTGTTCTTGTGGAATTACTGACTGGTCCCTTGGTCATTTTTAACAATGTTTCGCAATCTGATTTACTCCGATTTTACCCAATTTCCTTCGCATTGAAACCACACAATGGAACAGTTTCACAGTTCAGAGTGAGAGATAAATCAAGTTACCTCAACTCCTGGCACTTGTGTAGCCCGGGTCCCAGCCGCTGTATTCCTTCAAAGTGAATGCGGCAGTTCCAAAAATCGAGCTGTTTGATTGTATCACAGAGTCCGATGACATGGGACAAGACTACGCAGTCAATCGGGGTCAGTGGCATTTCACTGAATGAAAGTGTTTCCACAGATCCCAGTGTGGCCTGAGCCAGGCCACGATTCTGAGACTCAAACAGGTAGTGCAATGTGTTCAGGAGGCTCTTTTTACCAGCTCCACTCCCTGTGTTTCCAATCTGGCGTTGAACCTCCTCCTTCACCCACTTAATCACCCGGCCGGTTGTTTCATGAGGAAATGGACCCAGAAACTCCTCCAGGCCCTGAGCTGTCATTGAGGAGGAGAGACCAGCAACAAAACGGAGAAATACCTCAAATCGCCCAACTGACGTGTTGTGGGCTTCAGTGAGGAATTTCAGTATATCCCTGGGATGTGGAATCAGGAATTGTGCGACTGCAGCTACAAACTCTTGGATAGTGAGGTGTGGGAATGTGTACACCACACAACCGGCAGAATCCTCTCTCTCCAAAAGCTCCATCAGGAACCCGGACAGGAACTGGGAAGGCTGCAGATTGTAGTTGATCAAATCTCCATCTGTAAACACAATCTTCCTCTGGGACACTCCTCTGAAGGCCATCTGACCAACACTGAGTAACACATCACGGGGGTTCTCAATCTGACGGCCGTGGTTTTTCAGGATGTTGTAAATATAGTAGGAGTACAGTTGGGTGATTGTCTTGGGAACTCGCTGCGGGTCTCTGACTCTTTGTGTGAAGAAGGGGCCCAGTGCCAGAGCGAGGATCCAGCAGTAGGAAGGGTTGTAGCTCATGGTGTACAGGATTTCGTTCTCCTTCACATAATTGAAAACAGCTTCCGCCACCGTCTGATCTTCAAAATGTCTGATGAAATATTCCTTCCGTTCCTCACCAACAAATCCCAGGATTTCAGTCCAGACACTGATATCCGCCTTTTCCAATAAATGTAACGCAGTGGGGCGGGTGGTAACCAGCACTGAACACCCTGGGAGCAGCTTGCCCTGGATTAAACTGTACACAATGTCAGACACTTCACACCACCACTCGGGATCTGGGCACTGGTGCTTGGGTTCTGTATCTCTCCGACTGTCCGCAAAATCGATTCTGTGTTTGAATTCATCCAAACCATCGAATATAAACAGCAATCCCTCTGGGTTCTTCCAGACCTCTCTCAGGATATTCCCAAAGTAGGGATACTGATCCAGAATCAGTTCCCTCAGGTTTATTCGACAGTTAATACTGTTTAAATCACGGAATTTGAAACTGAAGACAAACTGGAACTGTTGGTATATTTTCCCCGTGGCCCAGTCATAAACAATCTTTTGTACCATTGTTGTTTTCCCGATCCCCGGGACTCCGGCCACTGATGCTGAACTCCCAGATTTGGATTTACCCCGGGAAAAGCTGCTCTGGAGTAACTGATCAGTCCGGATTTTTTCCATCTCTCCGCGGAGATGTTTCTGTCTCCACTCCTCGTGGTCTCTGCCTCTTGCCAGCAGCTCATGTTCCACCAGTCTCCGATTTCGAACAGAAGAAATGACCGTGAGCTCAGCGTATCGATCAACCAGCTGGAAAACCTTCACCTTCTCCCTCATCAGGATCGTGTTCACTCTCAGTGTTTCAGTTTGTGCCCGCAGAGTCTCCTTGTGTTTCTGTTGAACATCTTCCATGGGAACAGAGAACATATTCAAAATGTTAAATGGCTCATCTGACAAAGAACTTTTTAACTGCCTTTCAACTTTCAGTGTTTGAGATTACAGGAATAAATTCAATGCTTCCATGGATATTAGGACAGCAAGTAAAATTCTGTTCACAGACACAGAATTGACAGCAATGGATGTCCCTGAAAATGTCCAATCCTCATTTTCTGGTTATAGTTATTTGTGAATGTGAACATTCCCCTGATTGCACTTTTTGAGGAAGCTTAAACAAGCATCACTACCCACTAACATCTTAACTACATTCTACAGAGGCGTGGTTGAGAGTGTGCTGACCTTTTGCATCCCAACCTGGTACTCCAGCTGCAGTGCTGCCGACAGGCTGGTTAGGGGAGCAGAGAAGGCTATTGGGGTCTCCCTACCTTCTGTCCAAGACCTCTTTTAGAGTCGATGCCTCCAGAAGACACGGTACATCATTAAAGACCCCTCACACCCTCTCCATGAACTGTTTGTTCTTCTGCCATCAGGGAAACGTTACAGGAGCATCAAAACTAAAACCGTAAGGCTACTAAACAGCTTCCTCCCACAGGCAGTCAGACTGCTAAATAGCTGCTCGATCTGACTCTGCTTTGACAATTTTAACTGCACTGGACACTTGTAACTTGATTTTAACTGACATGTGGCTGTTGTGTTTTACTTTATATTGTTGTGTTTACTATTTATTGTTGCGTATGTTATATTATGATTGCACTGCTCCTGGGAAACGCTGTCTCATTCTGCCCTGCAGAGCTGATGTACAGTTAGAATGACAATAAAGTTTTTGAATCTTGAATATTCTATTGCAATCCTGACTGCACTCCCGTCACAACAATATTTCACTATATTTAAAGCATTGTTTGCATCATTAACAGACGATGTTAATGTTGATCTGGTGTGGAAATATGGAGAGCAGGACACTGTGCATTTTGGCAAAGCTGCACACTGGGGAGTCACAGGTGTCCACTGCTCTTGCATCAAAACAGGAGCAGAATATGAGGGAAATACTCAAGTCGGCCAGCATTTGGGGGAGAATCACAGTGAAGTTGCGGATCGATAAACCATCGGAGTTACAAGAAAGAAAATGGGTAATTTTCAGTCGCAGTGATGGAGGATTGGCGGAAAGATGAAATCTCTGTCAATGGAAGAAACCACAAGCGTCTGTCTCAGTAATGTACATCGTGTTCGTGGGAGAGGGTGGTGAAGTCTTGGCAAATGCTACTCATCAGTCTTGCTGTGGGGGTGTGGGACGCTGTCTGATGAGGCCTCCGTCTGTCAGAGCCGACCGTGGATGTCCTGCCCCTGCAAGCAGGACATGTAGCAAGCTCCCTCTCTCCATGCATCTGATGAACACAAAGGAATGGCAGACACTGACACAGCTTGGCACCAGAGGTGTCGCAGGATATGCCAGTCTGCGTTGAACACCATTTAACACTGACTTAGGGGCATCAGGTCAAGAATTTTCCTATTGGGTTTACTCCCAAACTCTTCCCCATGAGGGGGACAGTTGCAACGCAGTGGAGTTTTGAGATCAGAGTTTTCCTGCTCCTGTGTGAGCTGCCAATCACGGCCGATGAGCCCATCTGAACAAAGCGACTGGCTGTAAGGCATCTGTGCCCCTTCTCCTGTCGGAAGAAACGCTTTACTAGGCTTAGTGGCTAAACCGCAAGTGAAGGCCAGGAGCTGGACAGAGGCTACTCGCCACTGGGAGCATTTAATAGGTCGTGGCAGCTCATCCGCACTGCCAACCCCCCGGGTATAATAATCTTAAGCAACCAAGGGGCACTGTATTATTGACAATCAATCGGTAAATTGGTTTATTATTGTCACATGCACCACTGTAAAATGGAAAACTTTTCTGCATGCGATCCAAATAGATCATTACATCACATCGGTGCAATGAGGTTGTACAAGGAAACATGGAACAGAATAGTTCAAGGAAACAGTGTTTCAGTTGCCGAGAAAATGCAGTGCAGGCAGACGATAAGGTAGAAGGCCAAAGGATCATTGGGAGGTCAGCGTTGAGTTTTTTGGGACTATGTTCCTAAACTGTAGAATTCAACGCCTTAAACTACAGCACTGTGCAGAAGTCTGAGGTGCATATTAGGACTGACACATTTTGACTTTTATTTTCTAGTTTGCACATAATCCCGTTGTGATGCGGTTTGAACGGCATCGTCTGGATGAAAGGTGCTTTATAAATGTCATTATTATTATTATTATTATTATTATTATTATTATTATTATTATTATTATTATTATTATTATGATCATCATCATCATCATCATCATCATCATCATCAATATTATCTTAGCCTAAAATGGTGAAACTTGAGGTACAGGCATAGCCAAGTACATTCATGTCTCAATTGATAGGAGAATTCAGACTATTCTCGTGGTGTATAGTATTGTGGGTTTTCGAAGATTTACACAAGTATTGCCGTGTGGGCCTAATTTATTAATACTATTGTGTAAAGCCTTTGGGATGATCCAGATATTACGATGGGGATAATGAATACCCTGTTCGTGTTCCATAGTCTTTCATTTTCCCCTTTTAATTCAGCATATTTCTGGTGTTTTTACGAATTCATTTCTGTAAGTTATGTGTGTTTGGAATGGCTATATATATTTAAAAACTTGTTTTTGCTTGTTTATCCTGTTAAATTATATCCGAGCGGTTATCATGGATTATCCTATCTGAAATAATGATCGGTCACAGTATGATATGAAGGACTCTAACTCGAAAAGTGGAGCAGGCTTGTACTTATAGTAAGTTGTGGTGTTTTTCATCAGTTGTAGTTTAAGCAATGTTTTTGTGAATGTCGCCCACCACTTTATACCAGTTATCGATATTACGATTGGGATAATGAATACCCAGTTCGTGTTCCATAGTCTTTTATTTTCCCCTTTTAATTCAGCATATTTCTGGTGTTTTTTACTAATTGATTTCTGTCTGTTAAGTTTGGAATGGCTATATCGATTAAATAATTTGTTTTTGCTTGTTTATCCTTAAAAATTATATCCGATCAGTTATCATGGATTATCCTATGTGAAATAATAATCGGTCACAGTATGATATGAAGGACTCTAACTCGAAATGTGAAGCAGGCTTGTCCTTATAGCAAATTATGGTGTTTTTCAGCAGTTTTTTGTGAATGTCGCCCACCACTTTATTGTGATTGTGCAAGTAATGAGATTCAGTTAAACTACTGCAGGATCCTGTAAAGTCTGGGATTGTTTCTAGTTTCTCTTGTAATTTTCAGCATATATCGTCTTGAACCTATTGGTCGTTTACTCTGTATTATTGATAACTACATGTGTTAACAACCTTGTCCTGTATTACTACAATGATCCCTTTTGTCTCTGGGAAGAGTTCTCCAACTCTGAGCCAGGGGCTCGACGCTTCCTTGTCGACATCTAATCGGCTCAGATCGTGTGGATGTCTTCCGTGGGGAGTCAGACTCTTCCATTGCTTAACATTTTCTACTTTTATGATAGTTTCTTCATTTTTTATGGGTTAAGCTTTCATTTTCGTTCAGTGATGTGTACCCCTTATTGGATTTGCATATGCGTGTATGGAGTGCTGAATCCTGCTTGCGTTATGAAAATATGTCAATAGAGCTAATTGTGGATTTCAGAAACGGCGAGACGAGGGAACACAACACACCAGTCCTCATAGAGGGATCTGATGTGGAAAGAGTGAGCAATTCCAAATTCCTGGCTGTCAATATCTCTGAGTAACAAACCTGGACCTAATATATCGATTCAGCTACAAAGAAGACACAACAATGACTATATTTCATCATGAGTTTCCAACATCACTCGAATATTTCTACAGGTGTAACTTGCAGAGCATTGTACCTGGCTTCATCACCGTCTTGTGCATGGGGTCTACTGTACAGGATCGGAGTAAGGCGCACACTCAACGATTCAGAACAACTTCTCCTCTGCCATCCAGTTTCCGAATGGACATTGAACCCATCGATAGTGACTCTCTAATCTCTTTTTAAATTTCTATTTCTGCACTATTATTTAGTTTAATATTTCATATATTCACACAGACATGCATAGCTCTATATGTTCAACTTCCAGGCCCTGAAGCCGCTTTGCTGCTCAGCCAGATCCGCTGTCTGACAGGCCACGTGCCTCGCCTGGACAGGTCCAGGTTACCGAAAGCAGTACTATACGGAGAACTCTCTCAGGGCAAGAGAGATCGTGGTGCCCCGCGCAGGAGGTACAAGGACCAAATTAAGCAGAGGCTCTCTCAGGCAAATATGGAGGTCAACGAGTGGCAGCCGCTGATCCACGGAAAAGCCAAGAATTTTGAGGAACCCAGAAGAGCGACTGCTGAAAAGAAGAGGGGATGCAAGAAGGATCCAACTACCCAAGCGCCTGCATCCCAGCTGTCCCTGTGTCCCAACTGCTCCCGGGTCTGCAGATCCAGAATTGGCCTCTACAGTCACCAACTATCGGGTCGTCATCGAGTACCACCCCCCCACCACACACACACACACACACACACACACACACACACACACACACACACACACACACACACACACACACACACACACACACACACACACACACACACACACACAAAGATCTAGCGGAAAAGAGACCAACAGGAAATGTTGGCAGAGAAACGAAAGATGAACTCTGGAAAGTCAAATTGCAGTGCTTTTTTTCAGAATTCCTCTCCCTATTGCAGCAGCTGTGGCAGTAACATGCACTGCCAGACTATATGGGAGATCAGGGAATCGGTATGTGTTCCCGATACCTCTACAATAGGAAAGTGCGTCTGATGCCGCTTCCGACTGACAAAATAAGGGAACTAGACGTGAAGATCAACTGACCAAGGATTGTCCAGGACGCTGAGACCAGATAATTTGTCAGATGGGTACACCGAAGTTGCAGGATGATGCCCAACAGGATACGAGCCAGAAAGTGCATGGCCCCACCAAGCATCCAACTATTCTCTCAGTAACAAACTTACCTTTACAATCCCTTGGAACTGCATTCCAACGCCTTCCATGCATTTTCTCCGCTATTAGATATTTCAATCATGGGAAAGAGATATGCCCATGCTACTCCTTTCTATGCCCTTCATTATCTTATGAAACTCTACCAGATCTCCCCTCACCGTCTGCCGCTGCAGAGAAAGTACCCTCCGTTTAGCCAGCTTTCCTTATAGCACATGCACTATAAACTACGCAACAACTCTTCTGCGCCCTGTCCAAGGCCTCAACATCCTTTCTATATTGGGGCGAATTGAACTGTACGAAACACTACATGTGTGGCCAAATTAGGGTTTTATTAACGAAACATAACCTCCTGACGTTTGAGCTCTATATCTGGACCAATAAATGGAAGCCTTCTTAATCACCCTATCGACATGCTTTAAAACACTTCCTATTTGGATGTATCTACCCGTGGCTTCTGAATTGCTTCCAGCTTTTCCAACATTGATATTTTAGTGAGGAGATCCTTGAAGGTGCAGAAAAAGGGGGAAAAAGGGCATCTAATGATTTCATGTGTTATCAGCCGGGCATTGAACAGTAGTCTTCCTTACAAGTCCTTTTTAAAACATCAGTTGCGCTGGGTTCAGTGTGTTAAGTGTGTACGTATCTTGTGCCACACTGTAGAAAGAGTGAAGCTTCACTGAAGAGGAGACTAGAGTCTGCGTTTCTAGTAGATCCTGCATTGGCCTGAACAATTTTCCGTCTTAAAGAGAGTGTGAATGGCCACAGGTTTTCCAAGCACAAAGTGTGTAAAACCAGAGGGCTTAGGTTTCAGGTAAGTGGAGAAATACTGAAAGGTGACGTGAGGGACATTTCCAACACAGATAGTAATGGAGATGTGGAAGGAGTCACTAGAGAAAGTGGTAAGGGGGGTTCAGTTACTGAGTTTGAAAGGCATATAGCGAGGGTTATGGATAGGACTGATTCAGAGGGATATGGGCCAAAGGCAGGCAAATGGGACTGACTCGGGTAAGCATGGGTCAGTTGAAATGAAAGGCACCTTTCTGTGCGTTAAAAGCCTGTTATCCAGAGAGAAAGAGCTGTATAACTAAGGGGACAGAGTTTTAAGAAGAGGAGCGTGAGGGGTAGGGGGATTTGAAGAACAATTCCCTCTGAAGGTACCGATCTGGAAACACACGGCCTGAGGGGATGGTGCAGCCATGTAATGACCATCTCTGTAAGCACTTGAAGCACCGAGGCAGAGCAGGCGACAGAACAAATGCTGAATTGAAGGAGACAAATTCTGGCACACACATTATGGACCTAGTCCCTCCTTCTTTGCCGCATAAACATCTGACTATGCTATGGAAACCTGGAACATAGTATTATAGGTCAGGCTGCCCTGAAGCAGTCAGAACAAAGGAAAACAATCAGTTCAACAAATGTATTAACTGTAAAAGTAATGAAATAAATCCCTCCCTTTCACACGAACAAATTGTGAAGCATTGTTGGTACCTTTCGGACTAAAGGCTGGTGGATTGGTCGCTTGGATGGACCAAGAATTGTAGAGCACGGAAAGACGACCTTCGGCCAATCAGATTTATGTCAATCATAATACCTACTTATACTAATCCTACTTTTCTGCATAAATTCTATATACCTTGTTCAATAAAATAGCTAAGCAATTGCCTCAGCTGTTATAGAGTCATATAATGCAATTGCAAGTAAACAACAGACCTCCACACACACACACACACACACACACACACACACACACACACACACACACACACACACACACACACACACACACACACACACACACACACACACACACACACACACACACACACACACACACACGCACACACACACATTTGGGAAGAGAACAGGATTTAGGGTATGTTTCATGATCATTAATGCTTGGTGGAACCCCGGAATGTCCATTCCCTCAAATCCTTTGTTCCCCGGATCTGGAATACCTGCTGCTGCTGTGTAAACCTTTCTGGCTGCCAAGGGAGTTCCCGGCTGTTATTATCACAGCTGTGTAATAACAACATCCCCCAGTTGTGTGTTATTGTCACAGAGGGGGGATGATTCCCTTCAGAAATCGGTCAGGACTTCCCAAACCACAACATTTGTATCAAGAGTTCCGTGTGAACAGCACTTGCCGTGTGACCGACTGCTTACAATGCCGGTGATCAGCAGGAGCTCAAGAAATTCAGCTCTGATCTATGCAAAGTTATCCAGGCAGCGAAACGACAATACAGAGATCGTATTCAGGCACAACTCTCCACCAACAACACACACAGCTTATGGGAAGGTCTGTACACCAATGCAGACTTCAGAGCTAAGTGCAGTGGTGCTGCCAACATCGCTCCCTGTCTCCCAGAGGATCTAAGCCTCATTACGCTCGGTTCGATATCGCCAACACTGAGCCCCCGAGGAGAGCCGACAAAGCGACCTGCACATTGGTCATCTCTGAGGCTGAAGTTCGCAGGTGTTTCCAATGAGTGGACAGTCGCAAGGTTGAGGGACCGGACGGCATCCCAGGGCGGGTACTCAGGATGCGCGCGGCACAACTGGCAGGAGTATTTACGGATATTTTTAATCACACCCTCTCCCAGTGAAGAGTTCCCTCCTGCTTCAAATCATCCACCATTGTTCCTGTACCTAAAACGACTAAGGCAACATGCCTGAACGTTTGAGTCCTGTCGCACTCACCTCAGTAATAAGCAAATGCTTTGAGAGGCTGGTCAAGGGCTGCATCTGCAGCTTGTTACCACCCACACCGGACCCCCTACAATTCAGCTACCGACACAACCGATCAACAGATGACACAATAGCCACTGCTCTGCACACCTCCTTAAACATCTGGAGAAGAGGGATGCTTATGTGAGAATGATGTTATTAGACTACAGTTCAGCATTCAATACCATAGTTCCCTCCAGGCTTGACAAGAAGCTCAGAGACCGCGGCCATGACCCTGCCTTGTGCAGCTGGGTCCTGGATTTCCTGTCAGATCGCCGGCAAGTGGTAAGTGTGGGCTCCCTCATCTCTGCCCCTCTGCCCCTCAACACAGGAGCCCCTCAGGGCTGTGTCCTAAGCACCCTCCTTTACTCTCTGTATGCGCATGACTGTGTCGCCACCCACAGCTCCAATCTGCTAATTAAATTTGCTGAGTATACTATATTTATTGGCCAAATATCAAGTAATAACGAGGCAGCCTAAACAGAAGAAGTCATCAGCCTGACACAGTGGTGTCAAGAAAACAACTTCTCCCTCAATGTCGCAAAGACAAGAGGAATGGAGATAGGCTAACCCCCACTGATATCAATGGATCTGGGGTTGAGAGAGTGAACAGCTTTAAGTTCCTCGGCATTCACATCACTGAGGACCTCACGTGGTCTGTACACATCAATTGTATGGTGAAAAAAGGCACAACAGCACCTCTTTCACCTCAGATAGAACCATAGAACCGTAGAACATTACAGCACAGCCCTTCCTGACTGTGCCAAACCATTTTTCTGCCTAGTCGCACTGACCAGCACATGGCCCATATCCCTCTATACACCTCTCATCCATATACCTGTCCAGGTTTTTCTTAAATGTCAAAAGTGAGCCCTCATTCACCACTTCAGCTGGCAGCTCATTCCACACTCCCACCACTCTCTGCGTGAAGAAGCACCTTCCCCAATGTTCCCTTTAAACTTTTCCCCTTCACCCTTAACCCATGACCTCTGTTTTTTTTTCTCCCCTAGCCTCAGTGGAAAAAGCCTGCTTGTATCCCCTCTACCTATACCCATCATAATTTTAAACACCTCTATCAAATCACTTCTCATTCTCCTACATGCCAGGGAATAAAGTCCTAACCTATCCAACCCTTCTCTGTAACTCAGTTTCTCAAGTCCCGGCAACATCTTTGTAAACCTTCTCTGCACTCTTTCAACCTTATTAATATCCTTCCTGTAATTCGGTGACCAAAACTGCACACAATACCCCAAATTCGGTCTCGCCAATGTGTTATACAACCTCACCATTACATTCCAACTCTTATACTCAGTACTTTGATTTATAAAGGCCGATGTACCAAAAGCTCTGTTTACGACCCTATCTACTTGTGACGCCACTTTTAGGGAATTATGTATCTATACTCCCAGATCCCTCTGTTCTACTGCCCTCCTCTGTGTTCTGCCATTTACCTTGTATGTTCTAATTTGGTTTGATCTTCCGAAGTGCAATACCTCACACTTGTCCGCATTAAACTCCATCTGCCATTTTACATCCCATTCCCCCAACTGGTCCAGATCCCTCTGCAAGCTTTGAAAACCTTCCTCACTGTCCACTACACCTCCAATCTTTGTATCATTAGCAAATTTGGTGATCCAATTTGCCACATTATCATCCAGATCATTGATATAGATGACAAATAAGAATGGACCCAGCACTGATCCCCGTGGCACATCACTGGTCACAGGCCTCCACTCAGAGTAGCAATCTTCCACTACCACTATCTGGCTTCTTTCATTGAGACAATGTCTGATGCAATTTACTACCTCTCCATGTATACCTAGCGACTGAATCTTCCTAACTAACCTCCCATGCGGGACCTTGCCAAAAGCCTTACTGAAGTCCATGTATATAACATCCACTGCTTTCCCTTCATCCACTTTCCTGGAAACTTCCTTGAAAAGCTCTAATGGATTGGTTAAACATGACGCATAAAGCCATACTGACTTTTTCTAATAAGTCCCTGTCTACCGAAATACCTGGAGACCTTATCTCTTAGTATTCCTTCCAATAATTTACCTACTACCGATGTCAAACTTACCGGCCTATAATTTCATGGCTTACATTTTGAGCCTTTTTTAAACAACAGAACTACATGAGCTATCCTTCAATCCTCTGGCACCCGGTCCGTGGATATCGACATAATACTTATGCCAGGGCCACTGCAATTTCAACATTAGTCTTCTTCAAGGTCCGAGTGAATACCCCGTCAGGTCCTGGGGATTTATTTACTCTGATTTGCCTCAAGACAGAAAGTACCTCCTCCTCTTTAATGTGTATAACTTCCATGACTTCCCTACTTGTTTGCCTTGTTTCCATAGACTCCATTCCAGTTTCCTTAGTAAATAGAGATGCAAAATACCCATTTAAGATCTCCCCCATTTCTTTTGGTTCCATACATAGCCGACCACTCTGATCTTCAAGAGGACCAATTTTATCCCTTACTATCCTTTTGCTCTTAACATACCTGTAGACGTTCTTAAAATTATCGTTCACCCTGACTGCCAAAGCAACCCCATGTCTTCTTTTAGCCCTCCTGATTTCTTTCTTAATTATTTTCTTACTCTTTGTATACTCCTCAAGCATCTTACTTCCTCCCTGTTGCCTATAAATGTTATACATCTCTCTCTTCTTCTTTATCAGAGTCCCAATATCCCTCGATAACCAAGGCTTTTTATTCCTATTCATTTTGCCTTCAACCATGACAGGAACATACAAACTCTACACTCTCAAAATTTCTCCTTTGAAGGCCTCCCACTTACAAATCACATCATTGCCAGAGAACAACCTGTCCCAATCTACGATTTTTAGATCCCTTCTCATTTCTTCAAATTTGGCCTTTTTCAGTTTTAGAACGTCAACCCGAGGACCAGATCTATCTTTATCCATGATCAAGTTGAAACTAATGACGTTATTATCACTGGAAGGAAAGTGTTCCCCGATACACACTTCCGTCACCTGCCCTAACTCATTTCATAATAGGAGATCTAATATTGCACCCTCCCTAGTTGGTACATCTATATATTGACTTAGAAAACTTTCCTGAACACATGTTGCAAACTCTAACCCATCTAGACCTTTAACAGGATGGGAGTCCCAAGCAATGTGTGGAAAATTAAAATCCTCTACAATGACAAATTTCTGTCTCCTGCAGTTGTCTGTTATCTCTCTGCAAATTTGCTCCTCCAATTCTCGCTAACTATTGGGTAGTCCATAATACAACCCTATTAATGTGGTCATACCTTCCGGTTTCTCAACTCCACCCATAGGGCCTCAGTAGACAAGCCATCTAATCTGTCCTGCCGAAGCACTGCTGTAATATTTTCCCTGACTAGCAAAGCCACCACCCACGCTTTATCCCTCTGTCTCTATCACGTCTGAAACATTGGAGCCCTGGAACATTGAGCTGCCAGTCCTGCCCCTCCTGTAGCCAAGTTTCAGTAATGGCTATGATGTGATAATTCCATGTGTCAATCCAGGCCCTCAGCTCGTCTGCCTTTCCCGCAATACTCCACGCTTTGAAATATACACACCTCAGAATATTATTACCACCACCCACAACCTTGCTATTTGTGGCTTTGCATGAACTACCACCATTATTTATGTTTACCACCGTTCCACTATCTACTCAGGCACTCTGGTTCCCATCCCTCTGCCAATCTAGTTTAAACCCTCCCCAATAACACTAGCACACCTCCCTGCAAGTATATTGGTCCCCTTGTAGTTCAGGTGTAACCCGTCTCTCTTGTACAGGTCCCACCTGCCCCAGAAGAGGTCCCAATGATCTAGAAATCTGAAACCCTGCCCCCTACTCCAGTTTCTCAGCCACGTGTTCATCTGCCAGAGCATCGCATTCTTACCCTCACTGGCACGTGGCACAGGAAGCAATCCGGAGATTACTACCCTCTATGTCCTGTTTTTCAACTTCCTACCAAGCTCTCTGTACTCACTCTTCAGGACACCCTGACTCTTTCTACCTATGGCATTGGTACCGATGTGTAGCACGGAATTTGGCTGATCATCCTCCCACCTCAGAATGCTGTGCAGGCGATCAGAGACATTCCTGACCCTGGCACCCGGGAGGCAACAAACCATCCGGGAGTCTCTGTTACGACCATAGAATCTCCTGTCTGTACCCCTGACTATGGAGTCCCCTATCACTACCCCTCTCCTCTTCTTCCTCCCCCCGTTCTGCACTGCAGCACCAGATTCAGTGCCAGAGATCCGGCTGCCGCAGTTTGTCCCAGGTAATCCTTCCCCCCAACAGTATCCAAATTGGTATACCTGTTCTGGAGGGGAATGGCCACAGGGGAACCCTGCAGTAACTGCCCTTTCCCCTTCCCTCGCCTGACGGTAACCCAATTACCTGTGCCCTGTTCCTTAGGTGTAACTACCTCCTGGAAGCTACTATCTATAAACTGCTCAGTCTTTCGAATGATCCGGAGGTCATCCAGCTCCTGCTCCAGTTCCCTAACGCGGTCTGTTAGGAGCTGCAGCTGGGTGCACTTCTTGCAGGTGTCGTTGTCAGGGACACCGGATGTCTCCCTGACTTCACACATCCTGCAAGAGGAGCATTCCAACATCCTGCCTGGCTTATTCTCTAGTCTGAACAAAAAAAAAGAAAAATAGCAAAACAGATGGTTGAGATGGTTGAGTACATTTGGGATGGGCCAGTAAATTTTGTGCATCCTGACTGGCTGCATCACTGCCTGGTGTGGGAATTGTACTTCTCTCAATCGCAGGACTCTGCAGAGAGTGGTGCGGACAGCCCAGTGCATCTGTAGATGTGAACTTCCTACTATTCAGGTCATTTCAGAGACAGGGGGTAAAAAGTGCCCGAAGGATCATTCTGGACCCAAGTCTCACCAAGCACAAACTGTTCCAGCTGCTACCATCCAGGAAATGGTACCGCAGTGTTAAAGCCAGGACCAACAGGCTCCACGACAGCTTCTTTCATCAGGCCATCAGACTGATTAAGTCATGCTGATACAATTCTATTTCTACAATTGTATACATAAATACACGCTCACCGCACACGCTTTACTGTAATTGTGCTGCTGGCGCAGAAAAACAACTTTCACGAAATGTATCCACGATATTAACCCTGACCCTGAAAATTTTTATCTGGCTGTTGTCTCATTTTTTTAGATCTGTTATTCATCATCCTCATACTGTCCTCGTTCATATCAGTTTACGCGCTTTCCAGTGCACATGGTGTTTTCCAGAAATTGCTATTTAAGTTCTTATTTTTCTTTGCATATTTCCGGATCCGTTTCAGACCAGGATATTATACCAAACCAATACGTCAATATGGGCACAGTGAGCGTTTACTACCTTCGTTATATTTTTACTGTTCAGCTCTGATTGGCAGATTTTCTTGATCCTCGATGTAAATTCAAAGTTTGTTCAGCCTTGCAGTAAATTTAGATTTTCAGCTTTGAAGTAAATTTTGTTGGAAGGTTTTCCTTTATCACACGATTATCTATTTTCTTTGCTTATTGATATCCTAAATATACGTTTCATATTCTGTTGCATTGTATCCTGATGCTCTGTTTGATATTCCACCGGCTCTATTGCACCTTTCTTTATGTTTGATCATGTTCTGTACCTTCCTAGTCTAAAGTTCATGCTTATATATTTGGAAATTAATTCCATTATTTGAATTATTTGTTTCAGCTTTACTGATGAAAGAACAAATAATTTAAAATCATCAATGTATAAATGTGTCAAGGTATAATTCATAATTTCTTTTGATTAGATACCTGATTTTGTCTGTTTCAGTAAATTATGAGTGGGCTTAAAGCTAGACAAAACCATAGTGTGCTTAGTGAGACTCTCTGGAAAATCCCTCCATTTATTTTGATAGTGGTCGTTGTTCCTCTGTGGTTCTTAATAGGACGTTTATTTTACGCGAATGCTTCATCAGATGTTGCAGAAATTTCACAAGTATTGTATGAATTTTATCTATATTTGGAGCCTTTTAAACACACGAGGAACAGAATCAGATGTGTTTTGTATTGATAGACAATATAACACTGAAAGATTTCTGCTTTCTACAGGGTTTGAAATAGAATTACATAATCTTTTATCTGTTGTTCAAACCCGAACGGTATTCTGTCTGCTGTCCTGTGAGTATATTGTGGTTATCTAAGTTGTTATCTGAGTTGTTATTAGTTACGGGATGTACGATGCAATAATTTTAGATATAAAATTGCCTTATTATTATTAAGAGCTAATAATAACATAGTAGGTGACCATTTAGTAGTATTATAAATGCAGAATAAAGCTATCGTTTAGACAGGTGGTACATACCTTCAGCCTTTTATATGTTCTGCCCCATGGGAGTATGACAGAGAGGATGTATGAGGTGGTTTGGGGTTCAGTAGCAAGGCTTTGGGTCGGGTTTGCGTCTTGCCAGCTTGATTGAGTTCCTCCAGGAGGTGACAAAGGTGTTGGATGAAGTTCCACATGGAAATTGTCTACTTGTATACTGGCAGAGTCTTTGACAAGATCCCACATGGGAGGTTCATACAGAAAATTAACATGCTTGAGAACTGTGGGGAATTGTCCTGGCTGCCGGGGACCCAAACGGGGAGAAATTTATTGGCTGGCGGGTGGTGAATCGGTGAAATTATTGCCATAGACGTCTGAAGAAGACACCTCATTGAGTATATTTAAAATGCAGGTCGATATGTTCCTGATTAGGAAAAGTGTCAACGTTTACTGGGATAATGGGGTAGAGAGGAATTGAAGAGCAAATTCACTGAGCCGAATGGCTTAATTCTGCTCCTGGATCTTATGGTTTCAGGGAGCATCTGGAGTATTGTGTTCACTTCTGATTGTCGAGCTCTTGGAAGGATTGGTTAGGGTGCAGAACAGGTTCATCAGGGTGTTGCCTGGATTCGGTGACATGTGCTACAAGTAGAGGTTTGATAAACTTGCTTTGTTTCCTCTGGCGGTAGAATACAGATCTGACTGAGGTGTGCAAGTTTGAGAGATAAGAGTTTGGGTCGACAGCCTGTATTTTGTTTGTTTATTTTTACATATGACTGGTGTCTAATACCAGAGGGCATTTGGTTAAGGTGAGATGGGGTAAATTTACAGCAATTGTGGGTAGTTTTTTAACAGAGTTGTGGGTGCCTGGAATTTACTGTCTGGGTCAACATGGCTTTGTGAAGGGAAGGTCCAGCCTCACGAGGCTAATTGAGTTTTTTGAAGAGGTAACAAAAAGCAATTGATGAAGGTATGGTAGTAGATGTGGTCTACATGGATTCAGCAGAACCAACAGCTGTATTAATAGAAAAAAATATATTGTAGAATATTCAGGCTGCAAAGAGAGATTCTTTGAATTGTTACTTGAATCCAGAGATCAGCGAATGTTTAATGGCGAATTTTGATTCCCAAGCTTTGCCAAGTCAGAGACTAACATTTGAGATGTGGTTTGAACTGTGCATTTGATCACTCACCTATCAGCTGAGTGGGTAATTCAGATAAACCTTGGGTGATGTTCATGTATTCCTGTGGATCAGGACCTGTTTAAATATTTAAAAAAAACATCCATGGAAACAGAGCTAAAATAATTAAAATAACTAAAATATTTATCTCAATGTGCTTTGTGTTCAGTGTGTGGTTTTAACATACCGAGTTCCTGTATTTCCCTCAGAATTCTGTCCAACTTCGGTAACTCAGTCCTCCATGTCACAAAGGATTCCCACATCGCCCTCCGGGCCCGGGAGCCTTTGCCCATCACCAAACTGAGGAAGAGTCTGGAACTCTCTGTCCGGTTTCCCTTCTCTGTCAGTTCAGTGACTTTCTACAAAAGGAAACAATGAATTTATTGTGCAGCAGACAGACAGGCATGCAGAATGTACAGGAAAGTATCTGTTCATGGCCCCAGTTGCTTCAGAACAGATGCAGTCACTGGGCTGCTGCCTCATCCTCCCTGGGTTCAGTCATTAACAGAGAAACAGTAACTGAAGGAAATTCTAAATCAATATTGTGAAAGAATAAGGATTTACTGACACCCTGCAGTAGATGCAATGTGATTAATTTCCTCAGTCTGTCAATGTGCAGTATTACATCAACAAGATGTGACAACAAGAACTGAAGAGAGGGGAGAGAGAGAGCAAAAACAAATGGATAGTGGCTGACAAAAGTTTATAGTTGGGTGCTTAAATCAAAAGATAAATATTGAATCGAAAGGATACGCAGGTAGGTGAAAGTGTTGGGTCGAAGCTGCTGTCATTA
Source organism: Hemitrygon akajei (assembly GCF_048418815.1). NCBI lineage: Eukaryota > Metazoa > Chordata > Chondrichthyes > Myliobatiformes > Dasyatidae > Hemitrygon > Hemitrygon akajei. The sequence goes on along the minus strand of NW_027331931.1, from coordinate 976,532 downwards.
AAAATGAAAAGTCCTGAGAAAGAGGTGATAACGGATTGGACGATGTAGATGTTAAGAAACTGCATAAGTAAAATGACCCTGATGATACAGGCCTGTTAACAGTAGCCAGGATGTGAGCTACAACTTACAACAGGAGAGGGAAGAGGTATGCAAAAAGGGGAATGTGAAAATAGTCATGGGGAATTTCAATATGCAGGTAGCTTTGGAGAATCTGGTCAGTGTTGAATCCTGAGTGAGGAAATTTATAGAATGCCTGTGAGATGGCTTTTTAGAGAAGCCTATGGTTGATCCCACGATAGGACAGACGGATTTGGATTTGGTGTTGTGTATTGAGCCAGATTTGATTGGGGAGCTTCAGGTAAATAATCCCTTAAGAGGCAGTGATCATAAAATAGCAAAACTCACACTGCAGTTTGAGAGGGAGAAGGTAAAGTCAGATGGATCAGTGCGACAGTTGGATAAAGGAATTACAGAGGCATAGGAGAAGACCTGGGCAAAAATATATTCGAACATGACTAACAGGAACAATGGCAGAGCGGGAATGGCTGAAGTTTCTCGGAGCAATTAAGAAGGCTCAGGACAAGTGATCACAAAGATGAAGAATTATTCTAAAGGGAGGATGATCAACCATGGCTGACAAGATAGTCAAAGCAGCACGAAAGCAAAGGAGAGGGGACATAATATTACAAAGTATAGTAGAAAGCTGAAGGACTGGGATGCTTTCACAAACCAACAGAAGGCAATTAAAAAGCCGTAAGTAGAGAAACTATGTAAAATGAAGGTAGGCTAGCGAATAACGTAAAATAGCTCAACAAGAGGTCCGTCTGATATATGAAGAGTGAAGGAGAGGAAAGTGGATTTTGGGCCACTGGAAAATGACAGTGGAGAGGTACTGTCAGGGGACAAAGAAATGGCAAAAGGTATTAGTAAGTATTTTGCGTCAGTCTTCACTGTAAAAAATACACTAGAACGTGCCAGATATTTGAGAATGTCAAGTGGCAGAAGTGAGTGTACCTGCCATTATTAAGGAGAAGGCACTCGGGAAGCTGAAAGTTCTGAAGATAGATGAGTCAGTTAAGTTCAGTTCAGTTTCTGTTTATTGTCATTTAGAAACCACAGAAGCAATGCAGTCAAAAAATGAGACAACGTTCCCCCAGAATGATATCACAAAAGCATATGACAAAACAGACTACACCAGAAAATTTACATAACGTTTTGTAATCCCCAAATCCATAGTCCAGAGAGGCTGCTGCGTATTAATGTCGCGCTACTGTCTTAGCGCGTTCCCCGGAAAGGAGCTCCAAATACACCAGACAAAACAAGACTACCCAGACACACCAAGTCAGGAGACCAACTCTACCACCCAACAAACCAAAAACTAAAGCTACAAGACCTGATCAACTGCACTCGATTGCTTCTGAAAAAGGAGGCTGAAGAGATTGTGGAGACATTAGTGATGATCACTCAAGAATCACGAGATTCTGGAATGGTTCCGGAGGACCGATCATTTTAAACTATAGGCCATTTAGTCTGATCAGCGTTTGGGAAGACGTCAGCAGTCGATAATTGAGGATAATGTTTCGGGGTATTTGGACGCACATGATAAGAAAAAGGCCAACATCCATGGAAGGGAATCTTGTCTGACAGAACTGTTGGAATTTTTTGAGAGAACAGCATGCTGGGTCGACAACGGAAAGTCAGTGCAATTTGTTCACTTGGACTTCCCGAGGACCTTTAACCAGGTACCTCACATGACGCCGTTTAACAAGACAGGGAACGGCAGTATGACAAGAGAGACAATAGCATTGATAGAGGATCCATAATTTTCTCCAGACAGATTTTGTCTGACTGTCAGGAAGCACAGAATGGAACAAATGGGGCTTTTTCTTGTTGGATGTTGGTGACCAGTGGTGTTCTGCAGTGGTTGGTTTTGGGAGAATTCCTTTTTTCCGTTATGTCAATGATTTGAAGGCTTTATGGACTAGATTGCGCACGTTACGAAGATATGGGGAAAGACAGGAAGCGTTGAGGAAGCAGGGATTTTGCAGCAGGACATGAATGATGAAAAAATGGACAAATCAGTGACAATTGGAATGTAGTATAGGGAGGTACATGGCCATACACTTTGGCAGAAATAATGAAGACATAGAATATTTTTTAGAGTTCTAAAGAGTCTCAGGAGACCTGTTGCAGGATTCCTTGCAGTTTGAGTTGGTGTTAGGAAAGGCAAAAACAAATGCTAGCGTTCATTTCGAGAGGAATAGAATATAAGAACAAGCACTGGCCAGACCTCACTTGTATATTGTGAACGGTTTTAGTCCCCTGATCAGTGAAAATACGCGATGCATTGTGGAAAGTCCAGAGAGGAATCCAAACTGACAGAACCAGTAATATTAAACCTGATTTTGATGAGAATGATTCCTGGATGCGCCTGTACTGGCTGGAGTGTGGAAGGATGAGGGGAATCTATTTGTAATCTGTGGAATATCGAAAGGCATTGAGAGGATGTGGAGATGATGTTTCAAAGTGCGGGAGTCTAGAACCAGACGGAACAGCCTCAAAATAGAGGGACGTCCATTTAGAACAGAGATGAGGAGATTCTTTAGCCGAGGAGTAGTGAATCTGTCGAATCCATTGGCACTGACAGCTGCGGAGACCAGATCATTGGGTATATATAAAACAGAGGTTGGTACCTTCTTGATTTGTCTGGTCAGCAAAGTTCACTGGGAGAAGGCAGGAGAATAGAGTTGAGAGGGATAGTAAATCACCCATGACGTAATGGCGGAGTAGGAAGATGGGCCTAATGGCCTACTTGTGTTCCGATACCTTATGGTCTTATGATGTGTAAAGACAACAGAACATTAAGGAATGTCAGTGCGGCTGTCTTATGATGGAGATCGCTACTGCCTGGCACTCATGCTGTAAAATGGTGATCACTTCCTGAATGCAGGCATGGGCTTCCTCATTTACTGAGGAATTATGAATTAAACATTGAACCGTCTTCAAGCAACATCTCTCTCTCTCTCTCTGGCTATCCGTCCCATAGGGTGATGATGGTTCCTTTCAGTCAGTTAGTGGGGTGGTACCCCACTCCTCAGAAAGGAACCGTGTGCGTGAGTGGATTTTAGGTGAGTAGGGCGTTGCACCGGTCCAGATCCACCCCCTCGACATCCCCTCCCGGATCCAGCAGCCTGGTTGGGTCCAGGACGGCTGGGGGAAGTTCTGTTGCAGTGAATGGCCAGACCAAGCTTCGATGCGAGGGATGCGCTTTCCGCGCTTGTTTTCTAGAGGGCCGTTGACCCTAACAGAGGGGTCATCCGCCCTTTGACAGGTCTTGTTTTTCGTCCTGCAGGGTGTCTAGCCACCCTCCTCACCAGGCCAGTCTGGTGGGGGAGCTGGTTTAGTCACCAACCATCCGACCATGCGACAGGTAGTACTGAGTTACATGGTACCGGTAGCACTCAGACGAGTGGTCTGACCAGAACATACACTGATGATGGAATTAAGGTAGTCGAGGATGCAACTGAACATGGATGGGCTTAGGACATTGCTCTGAGAAACAAGAGGACTGATGTCCCGGGTTTGAATGATTGATCTCCCAGAACAGTTACCAGTAGGGAATTGGAAAGGTTTTCCATAACACGAATAATGGAAAATAATTATGGAACAAATCAGCACAATTCCCTGATGGTCCACTGCACTGTAAAATAATCCCTCAGTTTCACTGCTACCATGTCTGAGGAGTTACAGTTGTGAAAGAGATTTAAAGGTTACCAGTAAAGCAGGCGTCTCCAGATGATGAATTTTAGATGACATTTACAGATGACTCCTCGTGTCTTTGGATAATGCCTGTCTGATTCATTACATACAGCGCCAATGAATCCCAACGAGAACAGAGTCACTCACGGGTGTAACACACTTGATTTTCTAATACCACTCATGGTGAGTAGGTCAGATCTAGTACAGGACAATCAGTGTCTGTGAATTCCAAGGAGAGTGACCTGAAATGGGATGTCCCTGTCTCTCATTCGTTAGATATTCAGCAGGTTAACAGAATTATTTTTTCATTTTTTCCCTTCCCTTTCAGGTAAACCTATTGATCTTCTTTTTTAAGGACAACCTGTTGATTGCTGAGATCATGAGATATCAGCTAGTCAGCACATTAATGTTTTGTGCTTTCTCCTTCCCTTTTAGGTCAAACTATTGACTTTTGCGGTCATGAGATATCAGCTTTGTGCGTGATCTTTCACGACTAACCTATCTTAGAGATTTTCGAGGAAGTTGCCAGGAAATTTGCTGTGGCCAAGTTTGTGGATATTGTCTACATGGATGTGAGCACGGTATTTGACAAGTTCCCTCATAGCAGGTCGGTCAAGAAGTTTCAGTTGCTCAGCATCCGAGATGAGGTAGTAAACTGGATTAGACACTGGCTTTTTGGAGGAATCCAGAGTGTGGCTACAGACTGTTGCATTTCTGATTGGCACCTGTAACTCGTGTAGTGTCACGGGGATCGGTACTGTGTCTGTTGTTGTTTGTCATCTATATCAATGATCTGGATGAAATTATGGTTAACAGAATCAGCAAGTTTGCGGATGGCACCAACATTGGGAAGGTGCAGTGGACAAAGAGCTTGCAAGAGCTAACAAGAGCTAACGCTTGCAAGAACTACAAGAGCTTGCAGTGAGATCTAGACCGACTGGAGAATGGGCTTAAAAGGGGCCGATGCAATATAATGCAGACAAATTGCACTTTGGAAGGACCAAGCAGGGTAGATCTTACACAGCGACCGGTACGGCACTGAAAAGTGTGGTAGAACAGAGTGATCTGGGAATACAGGTCCATAAGTCATTGAAAGTGATGGCAAATGTGCTCAAGTTGTGGATCTGAAAGAAAGTTTCTTAGCGCATTAACCTTCATAAATGAAAATATCGTGTACAGTAGATGGGATATGATGTTGCATAAGACGTTGGTGAGGCCTAATTTGGATATTATGTGCAGTTCTGCTCACCTACCTACAGGGCAGCTGGAAATAAGTTTGAAAGAGTACACAAACAAAAACAAGGATGTTGTCAGGACTAGAAGACCTAAGTTATAAGAAAAGAGTGACCGGGATAGGACTTTATTCATTGGAACGTGGAAGATTGAGGAAAGGTTTGAGAGAAGTTTACACAATTACATGGGGTATAAACAGGATAAATGCAGCAACATTTTGTACTGCGGTAAAGAGGTATTATAACAAGAGGTTATCAGTAAAGGGTGAAAGGTGAAAAGTTCAGGGGGTACAAAGGTGAAACTTGTTGACTCAGAGGGTGCTAAGATTGTGAAACTAGCTAGCACCGCAAGCAGTACAAGCGCCATGGCCTGGTGAAGGTCAATGGGAATACATAGTTAAATAGTCCAGCATGGAAATAGATGGGCCAACAGGCCTGATTCTATGCTGTTCTTTTCTATAACTATGACAAGTAAGCCACACGTTGTTTTGGAACTCACGGAGCCAAGACCGGATGTGGTTAGCAGGTTTCCTTCTGTCAAGGACAGAAGTGAAGCCGGTTGTCTCAGTTTACAATCTGTCAGTTTAATACTCATCCTGGATTAATGAGATGAGGTGAATCTGCCCGACAGTGCAGACAAGATTTGAAATCAGTTTCAGACTGAATGCCTGTTCGAAGTCCCGATATATATAACCATATAACAATTGCAGCACGGAAACAGGCCATCTCGGCCCTTCTAGTCCGTGCCGAACGCTTACACCCACCGAGTCCCACTGGCCCGCACTCAGCCCATAACCCTCCATTCCTTTCCTGTCCATATACCTACCCAATTTTACTTTAAATAACAATACCGAACCTGCATCTACCACTTCTACCTGAAGCTCATTCCACACAGCTACCACTCTCTGAGTAAAGAAATTCCCCATCGTGTTACCCTTAAACATTTGCCCCCTAATTCTCAAATTATGTCCTCTTATTTGAAACTCCCCAACTCTCAATGGAAAAAGCCTATCCACGTCATCTCGATCTATCCCCCTCATAATTTTAAATACCTCTATTAAGTCCCCCCTCAACCTTCTACGCTCCAAAGAATAAAAACCTAACTTGTTCAGCCTTTCCCTGTAAGTTATGTGCTGAAACCCAGGTAACATTCTAGTAAATCTTCTCTGTACTCTGTCTATTATGTTGATACCTTTCCTAACATTCGGTGACCAGAACTGTACACAATACTCCAAATTCGGCCTTACCAATGCCTTGTACAATTTTAACATTACATCCCAACTCCTATACTCAATGTTCTGATTTATAAAGACCAGCATACCAAAAGCTTTCTTCACCACCCTATCCACATGAGATTCCGCCTTCAGGGAACTATGCACCATTATTCCTAGATCACTCTGTTCTACTGCATTCTTCAATGCCCTACCATTTACAATGTATGTGCTATTTGGATTATTCCTACCAAAATGTAGCACCCTACACTTATTAGCATTAAACTCCATCTGCCATCTTTCAGCCCACACTTCTAACTGGCCTAAATCCCTCTGCAAGCTTTGAAAACCTACTTCATTATCCACAACGCCACCTACCTTAGTATCATCTGCATACTTACTAATCCAATGTATCACCCCATCATCCAGATCATTAATGTATATGACAAACAACATTGGACCCTATACAGATCCCTGAGGCACACCACTTGTCACCGGCCTCCAACCTGACAAACAGTTATTCACCACTACTCTCTGGTATCTCCCATCTAGCCACTGTTGAATCCATTTTACTACTTCAATATTAATACACAACGATTGAACCTTCCTAACTAACCTTCCGTGCGGAACCTTGTCAAAGGCCTTACTGAAGTCCATATAGAGAGCATCCACTGCTTGACCCTCGTAAACTTTCCACATAACCTCTTCAGAATATTCAATAAGATTTGTCAAACATGACCTTCCACGTACAAATCCATGCTGACTATTCCTAATCAGACCATGTCTATCCAGATAATTATATATACCATCTCTAAGAATACTTTCCATTAATTTACCTATCACTGACGTCAAACTGACAGGCCTATAATTGCTAGGTTTACTCTCGAACCCTTTTTAAGAAAATTGAGCCACATGAGCAATACGCCAATCCTCCGGCACCATCCCCGTTTCTAATGACATTTGAAATATTTCTGTCCGAGCCCCTGCTATTTCTACAGTAACTTCCTTCAAGGTCCAAGGGAATATCCTGTCAGGATCCGGAGATTTATCCACTTTTATATTCCTAAAAAGTGCCAGTACTTCCTCCTCTTTAATTGTCATAGTTTCCATTACTTGCCGCTACTGCTCTCATATCACACTGATCAATACAGCAGGTGGGAGATAAAAAGCTGAGGCTGACCCTGTAGTTCCCAGTGCTCCCCACCTTAACAGCTGAAACCAGATCTGCGAGAGACAGGTCAGAAATCAAAGTCTCCATTGCCAGGTAGGACGCCAAGAACGTGAAGATTAATTTTGGTCACTATTCCCAGCAGTTCTGTGACAATACACAAACTACACTCACCTCATTTTCTTCTCTACTGAAATGTCCCTCCTTTGTCAACATCCAACCGAGTCTTTCAACCTTTTCTTCAATTGCTTGTTTGAGTCTGTCTCTATAGAACTTTGTCAGTTGGTACAGTCGATATCCCTCCCCCTCTGCTAAGAGGTCAGGGATTGTCAACTCTGGCTCTGTGAATATAAAAAGGAAAATGTAGGCTTGAACTCAAATTATTTTTCGTTTCCACCGCTCTCACCAAACTCAACAAAAAAACATGACTTGAACCTGCCTACAGACACTAAAACCGATATATTCCCAATCTCCAACTGGCCTTAAAACCTACCAAACAATATTCGAGGCATTACGTTCATAGAAGGACCAGATTTGATGCACACCAGTCCATCCCTCAACCGACCCACTCACCTATTTCAATTTTGGATCGGCAATAAATGCTGGGCCTGTCAGTAATATTCGCTTCCCAGAGATACACTCTCCATCCTGGCAAATACATTTCCCTTAATTCACATCCTGGAAATATTCTCTTATCTGGACAACTGCCTTTCCGCCAATGCACATCCCGTAAATCCTCAGAGCAGGTAGTACACTTCTTGTAGTGGGGTAATGGGTACCCCACTACACCACACGTACCACACCTACACATTCCCCCTCTCTCTGACCAACCTTCCAACAAGGAATCGCATTTACCCTTCTCCCTGCCACATTCTGCAAACACATCACCCTCATATTTCACTCACCGGCTCCGTGTTGGGGACTTGACAATTCCGTGTTCAATGAACTTCCGGGCTGACAGGCAGTCGCCTCACTTGTGCTGGTTCCAGGGTCCTGCTCAGTGTCTCTGACGTCACTGTCTCTGGGCTGACAGGCAGTTGCCTCACTTGTGCTGGTTCCAGGGTCCTGATCAGTGTCTCTGATGTCACTGACTCTGGGCTGACAGGCAGTCGCCTCACTTGTGCTGGTTCCAGGGTCCGGATTGGTGTCTCTGGGCTGCATTTGCTCCACTTCCGCTGCGGCCGTACTGCATTCTGGGACATCGCTCTCAATCTGACCCTGCTTCGGTACCTTGCTTCCTGTGTCCCGATCAGCTTTCCCCGATGATCCGCCTTGTAAACACCTCTTCAGTACTTTCCCTACTCGTTTCAATGCCCTACCTGAAATAAGTGATGAATTGCAGTTTATAAGAGTATGATTTAGATCTGAACAAAACTAATTCAAACTGCAATGGAGCCGTGACTCTGGCTGGCCAGATTTGGAGTGGGACTGTGCTGGTTACTGTGAACCGTACATCCTGCTTGGTGACCATACCGATAAGCCGGTGACTGGACACATTCACTCCCAGTAAAATAACAGGATAGACACAGTAATGCCAATCACTTAAATCCCAGCAGTTGAATGATGACCACGGGATCTTAATGCAACGGTGTCCGGTGATACTGGGAAATTAAATAAAGATATGACGTCAAACTTACCGGCCTGTAATTTCTCGGATTACTTTTAGATCCTTTTTTAAACAATGGAACAACGTGAGCTATCCTTCAATCCACCAGCACCTCACCCGTAGATACCGACATTTTAAATTTATCTGCCAGGGCCCCTGCAATATCAACACTAGTCTCGTTCAAAATCCGATGGAACACTCTATCAGGTCGTGGGGATTTATCTTCTCTGATTTCCCTCAAGATAGCAAGCACCTCCTCCTCTTCAATCTGTATAGGTTCCATGACCTCACTACTTGTTTGCCTTATTTCCGTTCACTCAATGCCAGTTTCCTTAGTAAATAGAGATGTAAAAACCATTTTTAAGATCTCCCCTATTTCTTTTGGTTCCATGCATAGCCGACCACTCCGATCTATAAGAGGACCTTTTTCTTCCTTACTATGCTTTTGCTCTTTATATACCTGTAGAAGCTGTTTGGATTATCCTTCACCTTAACTGCCAACGCAACATCTTGTCATCTTTTAGCCCTGCTGATTTCTTTCTTAAGTATTTTTGTGCACTTTTTATACTCCTCAAGCACCTTATTTGCTCCTTGTTGCCTATACCTGTCATATATCTCTCTCTTCTTCTTTTTCACAGTTCCAATATCGCTCGAGAACCAAGGTTCCTTATTCTTATTCACTTTGCCATTAATCCTGACAGGAACATACAAACTCTGCACTCTCAAAATTTCTCCTTTGAAGGCCTCCCACCTACCAGTCACACCCTTGCCAGAGAACAACCTGTCCCAATCCAAGCTTTTAGATCCTTTCTCATTTCTTCAAATTTGGCCTTTTTCCAGTTTAGAACCTCAACCCGAGGACCTGATCGATCTTTATTCATCATCAAGTTGAAACTAATGGTATTATGATCACTGGAACCAAAGTGTTCCCCTACACACACTTCCGTCACCGGCCCAAACTCATTTCCTAATGGGAGATCTAATATTGCATCCTCCCTGGTTGGTACATCTATATATTGATTTAGAAAACTTTCCCGAACACATTTTACAAACTCTAACTCATCTAGACCTTTAACAGCATGGGAGTTGCAATCAATGTGTGGAAAATTAAAATCCCCTACAATCACAACTTTTTGTCTCCCTGCAGTTGGCTGTTATCTCTCCGCAGATTTGCTCCTCCTATTCTCGCTGAATGTTGGCTGGTCTATAATACAACCCCATTAATGTGGTCATTCCTTTCCTGTTTCTCAGCTCCACCCATATGGCTTCGGTAGACAAGCCCTCTAATCTGTCCTGCCTGAACACTGGTGTAACATTTTCTCTGTCTAGCAATGCTACCTCGCCACCATTCATTCCTCTGCCCCTACCACGTTTGAAATATTGGAACTCTGGAACATTAAGCTGCCAGTCTTGCCCCTCCTGTAGCCAAGTTTCACTAATGGCTATAATGTAATTCCACGTGTCAATCCAGGCCCTCAGCTCGTCGGCGTTCGCCACAATACTCCTTGCATTGAAATAGACACACCTCATAAGATCATTACCACCATCAAAGACACTTACTGACTTTGCAGAAACTTTTAACATTATTTATTTTCAACCCCCGCTCCACTATCTGCTCTGGAGCTCTGGTTCTATAGAACAGACTTGATTAAGCTGGAATGAATTTAGTGGAGAATGACCAGTATGCCACTGGACTAGGATGCTGGGTTTTCTGTTATGTGGTTCGTCTGCGACTGTTTGCCCTGGATAATTGGAGCTTGAACATCTTACACACGTACATAAAAATAATCAGGGACGTAGTTAGGGTAGATGGTCATAGTCTTTTTCCCGGGGTAGAGGAGTCTAAGACTTGAGGGAAGAAATTTAAAATGGACCGAAGGGGCATTCGTTCACGTGGCGGGTGATGGGTATAAATTACATGCAGCCAGAGGAGGCAGTAAACACAAATAAATTTAAAGAGAGAGGATGTGGGCAGGGAAAAGGATAGAAGAAGTCTATAAGGGAAATTTGGGAAAAGCTGTGGGAAAATTGAGCAAGCACAAAAGACATTTGGATCAGCATTAATTAGCTGGAACGAAGGACCTGTGTCCCAGCTGTAATCTCTGTTTTATTACCCCCGGAATCAGAGTTGAGCACCATCACAATGTCTGCTGGGGACTGAGACATTTGGTCATTGGCCAATCCGGGTTTTCCATCAGAGATCCTGGGAATTTTAAATCCAGTTATCAGATCACCTTATTAGGGAAATATTGAGAACTCACATTCACCATTTGTACACAGCCCAGACATGGTTTCGGGTATTAAAACACTGAAGCAAACCGCATATTTATCCAGAATGAGATGTCATCTGATCCTCAGCCATTCACAACTCCGGCAATGTTCTCGGCTCGGCTACAGAAAACAGATTTCGGAAACTCCGCTCATCTCCTTTCCGCAGCAGCCCAGAAAACCAGGAGGGAGTTGATAGCTGCCCTTCCAAAACCAGAAATGCTCGTTTATCACACAATCTCTGAATTCATACCTCTGTCCATTCTGATTGTGACAGTATTGTTGATTGTCGTCGTCTTGTTCACACTTTGGTCCCGGTGAAGAAATGCTCCACCTGCCGGTGATACCCTGAATTACAAACAAGCAGAATATGAGTCAGACAGAGTACGATTACAGTACTTTGCAAATAACAGTATCGCCATCCCCTGTATCAGAGCATCCGTTGGCTTAGGGACAAAACATTCCCTGTTATTATCAACAGTCAATCTCCTTAAAATAGACTCTATAAACAATAAACTCTTTTGGACATTCCTTAAAATAGTGATCTGGTGGAGGTGGAAACAAGAAAATAACAGTGTTATGTTGTATAGGTGATTGTTAACTACTACTCTCTGGACAGCTCCCCAATTGCAAAGTGGTTTAAAAAGGATAAAGGATCCTGGGCTGCATAAATAGAAGCACAGGCACAGAGAGAATAGAGGTAGGTACTTTGAAAAAGGCTGGTTCCTCCCACAACTATCACAAAGATAAAGGCTCTCAAGACAGGGCAGAAAGGAGACAGAAAACAATTTTGACGATGAGAAACTTGACACATCCAGACAGCTTACATTTGCTCTGCTCAGAACAGATACGATAATAAAGTAAGCTGGTTAAGATGATTTAAATCTAGAAAATAGATTGGGGAAATATTAAATGGTAGAATTGTAAAGACTTGGGGAGATTGGATGAGGTTGATTTGTAAGAGACCTGAAAATTTAAAAACAAACGAGTTTAGAGTCTGTAATATAATTCCAGATACTCCAGTGAAGGCAGATTCAGTTGTAATTTCCTGTGATGGGCCCATTTCCCTCCTGGCCTCTTCACTCCATCTACACATCCCAACTGCTTCTGGAATTATACAATTGTGCTGCCTCATCCACTTCCTCTGGCTGGTCCCCCCACATAATCACCAGCCTCTACATGAAACCATTGCTTCTCGAGTTGGTTTTTCAATCGATTTACCACTCCTCTGCCCATTTAGATCCCCTATAAGCTACGATAATCTTCACCGTGAACACCATCCACTAATTTTGTGCCATCTGCGAACTTACTGGTCAAGCCTTGTACATTCACATACAAATGTTTGTAGGATAGTAACTGTTCTGGAACCTGGTGTTGCGTGTCCTGAGGCTCCTGTACCTTCTAGCTGATGGCAGCGGTGAGAAAAGTGCATTGCTGGGCGGTGAGGATCTTTGATGATGGATGCTGTTGTTCTACGGCAACATTTCATGTAGATAAACTCAATATTTGGGAGACCTTTACCCGTGACATACTGGACCAAATCCAGTACCTTTTGAAGTATTTTCTGCTCAAAAGCATTGTTGTTCCCCGACCAGTCCGTAATGCAGCCAATCAGCAGACTTTACACCACACATCTGCAGAATTTTGCCAACGTTTTTGATGACATTCCGAATCTCTACATACTCCTGAGGAAGTAGAGGCACTGTCGTACTGTCTTCGCAATTATATTTATATGATGGGTCTGGGACAGGACCGCGGAGAGTGAGACCCAAGAATTTAAAGTTACTGACCCCCTCCAACTCTGATTCTCCAATGATTACTGGCTCAAGGACCTCGGGCTTCCCTCTCCTGAATTCTACAATCAGTTTCTTGGTCTTATTGATATTGAGGTTGTTGTTATTACTCCACTCAGCCAGGTTTTCAGTCTCCCTCCTGTATGATTATTCACCACCCCTTTTGATAGAGCGCACAACAGAGGCGTCATCAGCAAACTTATATATGGTGTTGGAGCTGTACTTAGCCACACAGTCACAGGTGTAAAGCGAGTAGAACAGGGGGCTAAGTACACATCCCTGTGGTGTTCCTGTGCTGATGGAGATTGTGGAGGAGATGTTTTTGACAATCTGAACTGAGTGGGGTCGACAAGTGAGGAAATCCAGGATCCAATTGCACAAGGATGTATTGAGGTCAGGTCTTGGAGTTTGCTGAATAGTTTTAAGGGGATGGTGGTTTTAAAGGTACTCTGATAATTTTTACTTTGAACTTCCTCAGCGTCCCGTATGAGGCAAATGACATCGAGCTGCAGCTCCAGTTCCTCAACTCATTCTCTTTTCACGACGTCACTTGTCTCTTTCACTGAGGGCCAGTGATCAGACAATTAAAAAAAACAAAACATGCAGCACTCCTTCTTGGGCTGTTACTGAACAGTGGCTCACCAAAGATAACCAAAAAAGCAAACAACAAAGCTCTACACCATGTACTGTGAGTTTCATTATGAGCAAGAGTAACGCGGCAACATTCTATAATAATGAAATTGAAGTTGTATTGGCTCCTTTTACCCTGCCTCACGCTGCATTTAGTTCAACCTGTGCTGGTGATGTTCCCCCAATTCACTGCCCCAGGGGCGAGGGTCCTCTCCCAATCCCGACCCCGCAGACAATCCCAACACAGAATGGAAAGGAAACTGCCGCCCATCCAGGAACAGTGAGCATGCGCAGTGATTGTTGCACCATCAGTGCAGGGGGTGGCGGGGCTGAAATGAAACCTGCAGATGTTGCAGATCTGCGGTAAAATGAGAGGGGGACACAGGATCCTGTGACTGGTGGAGGGTCTCCCGTGGCAATAAACCGGATCCTTATTTTAATTGTGTGGAAATATCAGATAGACTGGAAATTCGGGAGGGAGGTTTAATTGAAGTGCACACATTTTTGAGTAACTCAGAAAAATAGAAGAGACTAAATTCTCACACAAATGGGTAATATACCCAGAAACACAGGCTGCATTTCGGCAGGTTGGAAGAGTGGAATGGAGTCAGGAGAAACATATTCCCCACCTGCAACGAAAGGACGTGATAGATGTAGATCTCACTGCCTTGTCCAAACTTTCGAAAGATGGGTGTGTTCCCAGCACCATCGCCTCATCCTCACCCCTCCCGAGGAGCAGAATAACAGGGGCTGAGCGTTAGCTCATCCCAGGCGGTTTGGTATGAAGGTCCCACAACTCGGACTGACCCCGGCAGGTTCCGTCCGGGAAGCGGGTCGAAGGCCGCCAGTTCGATTGAGATAACGGGTCTCACTGCCCAGCATCAGACCTCCTCACTCGGGACTGGTCTCAATACTCACCGATGGGAATGATATGGCTTCACCCCGCAGTCAGTGATCCATCCCCCGGCTCCCCGCCCGGGGGACTTTTCCCGACCCTGAAACCTATTCAACAAAGAATGGAAAGGAAAACACCGCCCATCCGGGAATGCGAGCATGCGCAATGTGATCAATGCGTCATCAGAGGGGAGGACTCTCCAGGGTGATCTGCTTTGGGATGGAGTGGCTGCAGTCAGTGCAGAGTCTTGTTGTTTAGAAGATTCATAAACAACAGTTTTATTGATGTTCACTGGAATTGCCAGCAGTGAAAACACAGATTGAATCAGGTGACAGAACACCTCCCGTACACAGTCTTGTCTCCTGGGAAACTAAACACTTCCACAATGTCGACCTTAGGTATCCCTTCCTCTAAAAGCGACTGAATCATTCAGATCGCTGATCACTAAGAGCAATTATGGTTTGTTGGTCATTAAAGTTCGCCCTGGGTGGTTTGGATGGAGTTGACGTGGAGTTCGGGGTGTCACAGTGAAAGAACCGGACAGCCAAACGCTCTGACCTAGTGACCTCCGGCCATGGATGGTGCCGCAGTGAACCTCCTGCAGAGCGCAGGCGCAGTGCCGACTCCGGTCACGGCGGCGGTGAGGAAGGGGCTGATCTCAGCTTTGAGTAAATAGAGGGTGATTTGCAGTGGGAAATGTCCGGTTTCGAGTTCTTCCCAACAGCCAGAGGCTCCGGGCTCTCCAGTCTTTCAGTCCCGGTTTTGCGCCTGAGCCGGGATTGTGGGATCAGTTAGATGCGGGTCCCCTTGCTGGGAGAGTGGACCTGCGTGAAGAAGTGCTGTCTGTGTGTGCGGATGTGGGCTGAATGCTGGGAAAGATTTGGGGCGATTGGCTCAGTAGAGGGAGGGTGGGATATTGAGCGTTATCGGACGCAGTTATTGGACGAGGAGGACGGACATGGGGCAAATTAAGTGGTAAACTAGGGAGGATCTGATCCATTGGATCTGACAGGATACGTCAGGAAGCAACAATTTTCTCTTCATATTAATTAATTACTGTCTAATCTTGCTGTTAACATTGTGTTTGTTACAGAGTCCCAGAACCTACAAAGTCTCAGTCTACAAATCTCTGGTGAGACCGCACTTAGAGTATTGTGTTCAATTCTGGTCACCTCATTATAGAAAGGATGTGGAAGCTATGGAGAGGGTACAGAGGAGATTTACCAGGATGTTGCCTGGATTGGAGAACATGTCATATGAAGCAACGTTAGCAGAGCTGGGACTTTTCTCTTTGGAGCGTAGAAGAATGAGAGGGGACTTGATAGAGGTCTACAAGATTATGAGAGGCATAGATAGGGTGGATAGTCAGTACTTGTTTCCCAGGGTACCAATAGCAAATATCAGAGGGCATAGGTACAAAATTAAGGGAGGGAAGTTTAGGGGGGACATCAGGCGTAAGTTCTTTACACAGAGGTTTGTGAGTGCCCGGAATGACTTGCCAGGGATGGTGGTGGAGGCTAAAACATTCGGGGTAATTAAGATCCTCTTGGACAGGCACATGGATGAAAGAAAAATGGAGAGTTATGGGGTAGTTTGGGTTTAGTACTTTTTTTTAATGATTATATAGTTCGGCACAACATAGAGGGCTGAAGAGCCTGTACTGTGCCATACTGTTCTATGGTTCTACCCTAGACAGCCATCACCGTCATGGGCTGCGAGTACAGATTGGGAATGGAGAGAGGGTGTCAGTGACCTCTGCATAAGAGAAGGACATGGGTTCGTACAGCCTCCTGTGAGATATAAATGTTCTCACAATGGGATCAAAACTGGTGGCACATCTGGAGTTAAGAAAATGGGATATTACACAACACAATCATCACATGTCCTACCGGCTAACAGGAATAAAATGCTTTTAATATAAAATTGAAAGTAAAGTGCTGGAAACGGTACATCAGATTGGATCTGAGGAAAGAGAAACTGTGGAAGACCCAGTGTCAGAACTGGACTGTCCAAGATGCTGCCCGATCTGCTGAATGCTCTCAGCGTTTTCTCTTTTTACTTGAAATGTTGCGCAACTATTGACTGATTACAAGATGCTTGTGATGGCCTGAACGAAGCTGCACAACTTTAATGCCCACATTCATTAGTTTTGCCTTCATTTCAACACAGGGGTAATACAGTCGATGCATTCAGTGCTGACAACATCCTCCGCATCCCACTAGCAATCTGTTTCCTAACAAAGATTAACACAGTGGACATTTGGTAACATTGAAACTAAAATCGGAATGGCTGTCATTACCCTACCACGTGCTGTATTGAATAAATCCTCTGGTAATCCAGGTAACAAACACCGATTTCAGAAATGACTCAGTAAGGCAAAATACTTCACAATGAAGACAGCGACAGAAGAGCGATTGTTGGTATAATCATTGTTGTGATACAGGCTGGACAGATATTGAACAAGACATTTGATATATACCATTGAGTTGGTGGGATACAGGCTGGACAGAGGTTGAACAAGATGGTTGATATATATAATTGAGGTGGTGGGGTACAGGCTGGACAGAGGTTGAAAAAGATGGTTGATATATATCATTGAGTTGGTGGGATACGGGCTGGACAGGTTGAACAAGATGGTTGATATACATCATTGAGCTGGTGGGAAACAGGCTGGACAGAGGTTGAACAAGATGGTTGATATATATAATTGAGGTGGTGGGGTACAGGCTGGACAGAGGTTGAAAAAGATGGTTGATATATATCATTGAGTTGGTGGGATACGGGCTGGACAGGTTGAACAAGATGGTTGATATACATCATTGAGCTGGTGGGAAACAGGCTGGACAGAGTTTGAACAAGATGGTTGATATATATGTTTGAGGTGGTGGGATACAGGCTGGACAGAGTTTGAACAAGATGGTTGATATGTATCATTGAGGTGATAGGATACAGACTGGACAGAGGCTGAATGAGGTGATGGGGATAAGGAGATTGAACGAGATGAGAGAAGGGATCAAGGATAATCACTGATGGTCCTCCAACAATACACAGATACTGAATTAAAAAATAGATATTACTGTACAAAGATTCTAGAATGACAGAGATAGAATAGCAGGACCTTCCTCCCTACCAAATGCGCCTCAGTCCATCTCCATTTAATCACACTCAGGATTTCGGTTTGTCCTACAGAAGTGGGTGATCTCACATTTTCCACATTGGGCTCCAGCTGACCTGTTGTTTCCACTCTTTTATTTTGCCTGCGTAACCCCGAAACCTTTCGGCAAGAGACACAGAACATAGAACAGTACAACAGGAACAGCCCTTCGGAAAACAATGTTGTGCTCAAACTATTTAATTAATCAAATCGCCAACTGAACTAATCCCTTCTGCCTACACAATTTCCCCTCACATTCATGTGTCTATCTAAACATCTTTTAAAAGTCCCCAATATATCTGCCGCTACCATCACACACGGCAGCACATTCGAGCAACCCACCACTCTGTGTGGAAAAAAAAACACTTGCCCCTCACATCTCCTTTCAAACTACCCCTCTCACTTTAAATGCATACATATTGATTTAGACATTTCGTCCCCGGGTAAAGAGTTATTCTCTAACTACTGTATTTATGCATCTCGTAAACTTATGAGCCTCCATCGTCTCACCCCAGTCTGTGCAGCTCTGGAGAAAACAACCGAAGTTTGTCCAGCCTCACGTTACAGCTCATGCCTTCTAATCCAGGCAATATCCTGGTGAACCTCTTCGCGCCCTGTCCAGGGCCATTGACATCCTTCCTCGAATAAGACAACCACAACTGTATGAAATACTTCAGATGTGGCCAAACTCACGGTTCATGAACCTGCAACATAATTTCCTGAATTGTAAATGCTATATCTTGACTAATAAAGGCAAGCATGTCATTTGCCTTCTTAACCAGCCTGTCAATCTGTGTAGTCACTTTGAGGGAGCGATGAACTTGGGACTCCTTGATCCCTCTGCTCATCGACACAGTTAAGGGTGTTGCATTTAGGTGTACTATCTCTTTATAATTGAGCTACAAATGTGCCAAGATAATCATCACGAATCAAATCTCACTGAGTTTTCTCACGAACTGTGGAATTTATGTCAAGTGCGCATGTATGGGAAGGTACAGGTACAGAGAACCACTGATTTGTGGCAGGATCACAGGCAAATACATTCAGATAACACACGGAACATAAATTATACAATTCTGTATCATTATCAATATAGAAATACAAGTTTTATGTCATAACCATCATACAAATATATATATATATATATAGTGTCAATAGTCATAAATACTGTTTTTGCTGACTTGGAAATGTTGATTTGGTCCCTCAGCCAAGTTGCTGACACAGTTTGGAAACAACTGGGCTCCAAGCACCGGTCCCTACAACACTCACTGGGACATCCTGCACGCCCAAGAAGGATGTGGTTATTCTTTTCTTTAAACACACAGACAACATGAACAGGAGCAGGACATTCAGCCCGTCCAGTCTATCCTGTCATTCAATCAGACCCAACATTGTTCCATCCTTGCCCCCCAACACCACTCTATACCACTTTACCCAGACCATTTGGCCCCACTTGCAGTTCAACAGTCTGCCAGTGATTGACCCGCAAAATGGTGAATCCCTCTGCTCGACGCCACTGTGGGCTCAGACATTTCCACAGACGAGCCCCTCATGTCCCTTCCCCACTGTGAATGGGCTCCTTCCCCCATCCTGCTCCTGGATCCACCACTGAAATAAACATCCTCTCGGACTCCACCCTGTCCACCCCCTCACACACCTTCTTTATCCTCTCAGCAAAATCCCTCACACTCGCCCTTCTGCCGAGATCCCTCCCCATTGGGCCGGCATCAAGCCGATGAACCGAGTGGTCTCCTCCTACCTCTCAGCAGTACATCAGACTCCGGCTGCAGGAGTCGCTTCACAAACCCCCCAACTTCCCTCGGAGGGAAGTGGAAATAAATCAAAAAGCAGGACATTTACTTAAGGCTTGTTCCGCATTGACGGGGAGTTTGATGCGAGAGCGGGAGATGAAGGCCGCTGAGGTAACGCCCTCTCAGCTGCTCTGCCTCCGCTATTGGGCGTAACCAGTGATAAACATGGCTTCACACCTATGTGAAGAGTGTAACTCCTCTGTTGACTGTGAGGTGGAGTGGGTGCGTCAGGTAATTGTTACCTTAGCCGGTAATGTTCGACAGTCTCAACGCCAGTGTGACGTAAGGAATTGCACACGTGACTTCAGATCCTGGTGAGGGGGAACCCACACGTGATATCAGGCATGTGGGGGCGCAGAGTGACGTCAGATCCCGGTGTGGGAATCCCACACGTGACATCAGGCATGTGCCGGGGTTATTAAACGAACATAAATTGGACAATGATTGTATCATAAACAGAATACATGATAAATATAGATGTTTTCATTCAGTCAATATCAGACTTGTAAATGTTGCATTTTGTCCCTAAAGCAGACAGGGAGCAACCATGCTCCAAGCGTCTGTCCCCACAACACCCACTGGGACAGCCTGCAGGCCCAAGGTGGGTCTGTTCACTCCGTTGTTTAAACCCAGACACCTCAAACAAAAGACAGCCACCGGGTCCTTATATTCGGTGTCTACATTCCCCCCAGCGCTAATGCTAAGGAGGCGCTTATGAAATGGTCGAGGCTATTAGCGATCTGCAGAACGCACACCCTGATGGTCTGTTTATTGTCGCCCGTGATTTCAACCACGCGAACCTTAAGTCAGTGCATCCCAAATTCCATCAGTATGTGGATTTTGCAACAAGCGGGGAGAAGGTGTTGGACCGGGTTTACACAAACATCCCCGACGCGTACCGGGCAGAGACCCACCCCCTCCTCGGATACTCAGACCACATCTCTGTTATGCTAATCCCAGCATACAGACCGCTCGTCAGGCGCTCCAGACCAGTTCAGAAGCAGGTGAAAACCTGGCCAGCAGGAGCCATCTCTGCTCTTCAAGACTGCTTTGAGCACACTGACTGGCACATGTTCAGGGAGGCTGCAACTGATGGCGACTCTATCAAGTTAGAGGAGTACACAGCATCAGTGACCAGCTACATCAGCAAGTGCATTGATGATGTCACTGCCCAAGACCATCACTATACGTGCCAACCAGAAGCCATGGATGACCGCGGAGGTGAGTGCGCTGCTGAGGTCTCGCGACTCCGCCTTCAGATCAGGCGACAAGGCAGCATTAACAACAGCAAGGGTCAAACTGTCCCGAGCCATCAGAGGGGCAAAGCGTGCACACGCCCAGCGAATCCACAGCCACTTCCATGACAGCGGCGGCATGCGGCGCATGTGGAAGGGCATCCAGGACATCACCAATTACAAGACAACATCACCTGACTATGCAAGTGATGCCTCCCTCCCAAATGTGCTGAATAACTTCTACGCCCGGTTTGAGGAGGAAAATGACGAGGCGGCGAGGAAGTCCACCCCTCCTACAAACGACCAGGTGCTGTGTCCCACCGTGGCCGATGTGAGAAGATCCCTTTGCAGGGTCAACCCACGGAAGGCTGCTGGACCAGACGACATCCCTGGTAGAGTGCTCAGAGGATGTGCAGACCAGCTAGCAGATGTTCTCACTGACATCTTCAACATCTCCCTGAGCAGCGCCACCGTTCCAACGTGCTTCAAGGCCGCCAACATCGTCCCCATGCCGAAGAAGTCTTCAGTTTCCTGCCTAAATGACTACCGTCCCGTTGCACACATATCCATCATCATGAAGTGTTTCGAGAGGCTCGTCATGAGGCATATCAAGACCCTGCTGCCCCCTCACTGGGCCTGCTGTTGCCACCACCATCCACCTGGCCCTAATCCACCTGGACAAAAAAGACACATACGTTCGAATGCTGTTCATAGACTTAAGTTCAGCACTCAACACAATCATCCCTCAGAAACTGATTGGAAAGCTGAGCCTACTGGGCCTGAACACCTCCCTCTGCAACTGGATCCTAGACTTCCTGACTGGGAGGCCTCAGTCAGTCCGGATCGGGAACGGCATCTCCAAAACCATCACACTGAGCACAGGGGCTCCCCAGGGCTGCGTGCTCAGTCCACTGCTGTTCACTCTGCTGACCCACGACTGTGCTGCAACAGATAGCTCGAACAACATCATCAAGTTCGCCGATAACACGATCGTGGTAGGTTTCATCAGCAAGAATGACGAGTCAGCTTACAGAGAGGAGGTGCAGCGGCTAACGGACTGGTGCAGAGGCAACAACCTGTCTCTGAATGTGAACAAAACAAAAGAGATGGTTGTTGACTTCAGGAGGGCACGGAGCGACCACTCCCCACTGAACATCGACGGCTCCTCGGTAGAGATCGTTATGAGCACCAACTTTTTTGGTGTTCACCTGACGGAGAATCTCACCTGGTCCCTCAACACCAGCTCCATAGCAAAGAATGCCCAGCAGCGTCGCTACTTTCTGCGAAGGCAGAGGAAAGTCCATCTCCCAACCCCAATCCTCATCACATTCTACAGGGGTTGCATTGAGAGCATCCTGAGCAGCTGCATTACTGCCAGGTTCGGATAATTGCACCATCTGGGATCGCAAGATCATGCAGCGGATAGTGAGGTCAGCTGAGAAGATCATCGGGGTCTCTCTTCCTGCCATCACGGACATTTCCACTACACGCTGTATCCGCAAAGGAAACAGCATTATGAAGGACCCCATGCACCCGTCATACAATCTATTCTGCCTCCTGCCATCTGGGAAAATGCTCCGAAGCATTCGGGCTGTCACGACCAGACTATGCAACAGTTTCTTCTCCCAAGCTATCATAATCCTCAATACCCAGAGCATGGACTGACACCTTGCCCTATTTAGCCTGTTTATTATTTATTGTGATGCCTGTACTGTTTTTGTGCACTTTACACAGCCCTGTGTAGGTCTGTAGTCTAGTGCAGCTTTCACTGCGTTGTTTTTACGTATTTCAGTCTAGTTTTTGTACTGTGTCATGTAACACCATGGTCCTGAAAAACGTTGTCTCATTTTTACTATGTACTGTACCAGCAGTTATGGTCGAAATAACAATAAAAGTGACTTGACTTGACTTGAAGCCTTATTCGTCCTCGTTACTTCAGAGGAGATAAACCCCCGTTTTCCCACTTCAATCCGTCAACCTTACAGCTCCGCCAACTCCTTGTTGAGGAAGAGTGACATTAAAGAAACTGGCTTGTTGGATCTTTTCCGGGAGTCGGGTTAGGAAACACGTGGCGGGATCTACGGAGGGAACTCCTAAATGACGAAGCCCACATCCCCATTGGTTGATATGCTAAATGGTTATTTGCTGTCACCAATGAGGGATAAGTGAAATTCACGTCACCGCGACAGATACCGGGCACGCACAGCATGCTCAAATCGTCTCAACGTCAGCCCGGGAGCGCGAGGGTGACGAAGCTCCGCGAGAGGATGCACGTGGGCAGTGGGCGGGGCGGTGAGCTCGTTCGCGCGGTAGATGGGGAGACTGTAGAGTCAGTAAGCGCGTCCCTCGGTCCCGTACCGTGCTGGCCATTTCACCGAGTGAGTCATGGTCGATCCGCAACCCGCTGGGGTACAGCATTAACACACAAATCTCCATGTATGTAGTTAATCAATGTAGTTTTTCTTTTCAGTTCCACAATAACATTAATATCCGGCTGTTATATTGGCTTATACTAATTAAACTGTTAGAACTTTTCTAAACAGCACACCGAATGCATAAGTGGACCACTCAGCCCTCCGAAATTGCTACTGATCTGATTTAATTTTTTTTTACGCATTCCCCGATGTTCATTTCGAAAACAATTCAACCCCACTCTTTATAAAGAAACTAGGCTTTGAATGGAATCAAAGGCTTTAATTTCACTGGCCCGTGGGTACAAAGAGTTGCTGACTCCCGCGATTAACACCGGCAAGAAAAACAGGAGGGTGAGAGAGGGAGTGACGGGGTTGGGGGTGGATCTGTTGCTGCTTTTCACTACATGATGCCCTATCCACAGCCAAACCTCCCACCGTCCCTCTGAGCATTGTATCTAACTGAATATCATCTCCTTCATCATCTGATCCAACACGCTGCTTCCCATCCCGAAATGACTGAGTTTAAACCGACTCCGGCAGCTCCAGCAGTCCTGGCTGCAAAAACATCCGTTCATCTCAAGTACAGATATAACCTATGCCTTTGGTACAGGGTCAAACAGGAACATTGCGAAACCTGTTTCTGCTTGATCACAGATTCACAGGTCTGACAATTTATTGGTAGAAAGATACTTGATGACGCCAGGCTACGTAAATGTACATTATTGGTTGGCATTTGCTAGTTAGGACTGAATGAAATGTGGTGGTGGGACATTTGGCTTCAAGAGGGTTTGCTCTTAGCAGAGGCTTGCACGACGATATGCTCCAGGGCAAGTATATCATTGCATCTTGCAATAGACAGAGGAGTCAATGACATGTTCTGGAGAGCGCCCTCTTCTTTGTGGTGGCGTGTTGGGGAGGAAGCATTAAGAAGAGGGACGCCTCACGTCTTAATAAGCTGGTAAGGAAGGCGGGCTCTGTAGTGGGCAAAGTACTGGAGAGTTTAACATCGGTAGCTGAGCGACGGGCGCTGAGTAGGCTACGGTCAATTATGGATAACTCTGAACATCCTCTACATAGCACCATCCAGAGACAGAGAAGCAGTTTCAGCGACAGGTTACTATCGATGCAATGCTCCTCAGACAGGATGAAGAGGTCAATACTCCCCAATGCCATTAGGCTTTACAATTCTACCGCCAGGACTTAAGAACTTTTTAAAAGCTATTATTAATGCTTTTTGAGATAGTGATTTAGATGCATATCATATTTTTTACTGAGTTAAGTATTGTATGTAATTAGTTTTGCTACAACAAGTGTATGGGGCATTGGAAAAAAAGTTGAATTTCCCCATGGGGATGAATAAAGTATCTATCTATCTATCTATCTATCTATCTATCTATCTATCTATCTATCTATGTTGCTGTCGTTCATGTTAATTCCACATTTTTGCAATCACTACAGCAGGAAGCAGTTGCGGCGTCTTATAAAGGGAGGAAATTCTCACCGCGTTTTGAAATTATTATGACATAACACAGACAAGCAAGGAAACATCAGAAGTGATGTTTGAATTGAGCAAACAATATGAGGAATGTGCGTGGCCTCACAGAGCTGATGCCGACAGCAATTAGCAGATCTGGAGTGATTGCAACTGGCATAACTGGCACTTCCACATTTATACAGTTCCGCTCCAACTATTTCCTACCTTCCTTTGTACAGGTATGTAATGTCTAAAAGACCAGTGTTTGAGTAAATGAGACTCACCAAACTTCCTCCTGACTGAATCAATGGAATCAATGAAGGTTTCTCTCCAGTTGATGCTCTCAGTCCTCGGACTGGTTCAATTGTTGCTGTTCCCTCATCTTCAGTTGTGGTTTACTTCCAGTCGTTGGCTTTTCTTCCAATAAACCTCTCACCGCAGGTCTAACTTTAACCAGAGAGAATAGAGTATGTTACTAATACAAATGAGAACAAAGCATTAAACTGAAATTTAAATATTGAACGCATATATCATGATCCGAGTGAAGAAATCTGTAACTGTCACTCACACTTTTCAAAGCCTGACATGGGATGCAAAAGAACACACACAAAATGCTGGAGGAACTCATCAGGCTAGGCAGCATCTGTATGTCGACGCTGCTCTCTTCCATAGACGCTGCCTGGCCTGCTGAGTTCTTCCAGCATTTTGTGTGTGTTGCTTGGATTTCCAGCGTCTGACGATTTTCTCTTGTTTGTGATGGGATACAATGAAGTCATCGCTCAGTCATAGTATAAGATACAAGTCATAATACATCGGAGTAGAATTGGATGACTCGGTCATTCTAGTCTGTTGCTCAATCATTCATGGAAGATTTTATTTTCAACACCTTATTCTCGCTTCCCTGCTATAACACTCAACCTATTTAGCAACCCAAAATGTGAATATACCCAACGATAGCCTCCACCACCCTCTGTGACATCAAACTTCACATTCCACCAACCTTTGGCTGAAGAAATTTCTCTCAGCTCAGTTTTTAAGTGAAGCTTCTTTATTTCTGAGGCAGCACTCTCAGATCCCAGACTCTCCGTCTAATCAAGCCACCCTGTCCATTCTCACTGCATCCAGACTTGTTGCTATTCAGTTGGTGTAAATAATCACTCCCGCCCTATCTACTCACCCCCCCCCCGAACACTATCCCTGTGAACTGCACTGAACACAGGCCCAGGGCCATCACTGCTCCACACGCATAAAGCTTATGATTCCTCAGCTTATTTTGTGAACCTTGTTAGCAACAACTGTACTGAATACATTTCCGTGAAAAACAGGACATTTGGTACAAGGATAATGTACTGGGAAAAATCTGGTTTCTTTACTCTTCTATTAACTCTCACAAAACGAGCGCAGGTGCCCTGTTCCATTCACAGAGGATATAAAATGTTCCAGGGTGAATGTAATAAAGAGAAACTGGAATCACAAGAAATGCTCAGCAGGTAAGGAATTGCTGTGGGGAGAGGAAAAAAGATAGCGATTCAGTTTCCTAACCTTTCGTCAGAATGGATTCATCCAGTTTCTAGTGGAAAATCTTGGGGTGCTCTCCATGGAGCGGTAGGGACTGAGGGAAGATCTATAGAGGATTATAAGATTATGAAAGACATTGACAGAGTAGACAGGGAGTATCTTTTCGCTGGTTAGAAATGTCTAATATCAGAGGCCATGCAATGAAGGTGTGAGCGAGTAAATGCAATGGAAATGTGAGGGTAAGTTGTTTTACTCAGAGAGGTGTGGATGCCTGGAATGCGCTGTCTGTTATGGTGGGGGAATCAAATACATCGGAGGCTTTTAAGAGACGTTTAGATAGATGTGTGTGAGGAAGATTGAGAGGATATGGACATTTTGCAGGTAGGAGATTTTTGGGGGGGTGTTGATATACTTTTCAGCTGGTTTGGCACACCATTGTGGCCGAAGGGCCTGTTCCTGTGATGTTCTGTTCCATGTTCTGTTCTATCTTCAGCATCTTGAGTTTCCCTTTGACTCCCACTGGCAGATAGACAGGTGACAGTGAAGAGGAATTTCCAAATGTGAATTGATTTCTGAAACCCCGGGCTATTTCTACTGGTGCAAACACTAAACAGCGTATTTAATCACAACCTCTCCCTGTGAGGGATGGAATGCGAACTCATTCTCTGCTTCGCTTTCAAGGGAAATTCAGAACCAAACATTTGAGCACAGAACAGGAATACTCGCTCAACATCTCATAAAACCGGACAACTTGATCCCCGGTTCATTTTATCTGGGTCAAAACATGTGTGGTATCCCAGGATCCAACCTCAGAGGGTCACAGCCCGCACCGAGAGCCTCGCACATCTTTTCCAGATCACACACTGAGAGATTCACGCTACCAATATCCAGCCCCGGAGACGTCTGCTTCATTGAGGAAGGAGGAACATCCAGCCGCATCTGTAAAAGAACCGACGTAGACCGAAGCCCAAACACAGACAGTCCCATATTCCCGGAGCCTCCATCCCAAGATTGTATCTCAAGCACCAGCTCTCCCAGGGCTCTTTGCTGCCGGTAATATGCGGCAGTGTCTCAGCTAATCCCAGTTCAAAACCTTACACTCCCACACCAACCCATGACAGAACTGGGGCCTGATGATCCTTTGTCTGGATGGAGATCAGCCGGGAAACATGGACACTGGGTCACGAAGAGGGTGCTGATACATTTCAACTTGTCTCCTCAGTTACATTGAACACATTTGTTCATTATTTTATTGGCGACAGTCATCAAGCCCAGGTCAATTAACAGCAACTTTCCCCGTCGTGTAACAAGAACAATATTTTTTAAATATAACATTGAAAATATAGCACTGGAAACTGAGTACAGGATATTTCTTTGTTCTTTTGATGCACAAAACACTGACTGATTGCAAGATGTTTGACACACTGAACAGAATCGCATAAATGCAATCCCTACAATCATTAGTTGTTCCTTCATTCCAGTACAGACATCATCCGTCCCGCACAGTGAATGATCAAAGCATCCTCGTATCAACACTGGCTGCTGAGGCCCCTGTCTCTCCGCTGAGAGTCAGTAAACAGAGAGAGATAAACATGTTCAACTCTCCTTGCAGCTCCAGCGAGCTGTTGCCCTGGCGACGGAGGAAGTGGCTTGCAAAGATAACTGAAAAAGGAAATAATACTCAACTTGACATGTTCTGAATTTTATTATGGCAAAGATGAAATGATCATTCAGCCATTTTGTAACGGTGAAACTAAAATTCCACTGGTTGTATTTACCCTGTCGAGGTGCATTCAGCCAATCTCACGGTGGTTCCATCTCTACAGAACTTCCAGCAGTGCAGACGCTGGTCCAAAATAAAAACACGTTGTTGGATACAACCCGTCTGCAACAAATGTCGATTATGTGTTCAAGTTTAATGTAGATTCATAGAGCCTTTAGAGCACAGACAGAGGACTCTTAGCCCGTCCATTCCGTGCTATGTTCGGTCCGGTACCATCAGCCTGCACCCAGACCATAGCCCTCTAGACCACCCTCACCTATGTACCTACACAGACATCTCTTACATACTACAATTGAACCTTCATCTCTAATACGGCTGGGAGCTCTTTCAGCATTCGCACCGCCCTCAGAGTGAAGCAGTTACCCCTCAGATTCCCTTAAGTATTTCACTTTTTAAGGATGCGTACAGCTCCTCTACTCTTACACCACTGGGAAGGTCAGAACACAACTTGGTGCATCTCAAACTCTGCTACGTGCATCTGGTGAAGAGTAAACCTGCAACCTCGAGGTCAGTGAGGAAATGGTCAGGGGGAGGCTTATGAGGCACTCCAGGATCGTTTTGAGGTGACAGACTGGCAGGCACGCTGTGAGCCACATGGAGAGGACATTGATGGGCTCACAGAGTGCATCACTGGTTACATCAATTTCTGTGTGGACTGCAATGTTCCGGCAAGAACTGTCCTTTGTTATTCAAATAACAAGCCATGGGTAATGAAGGACATTAAGGACATCCTGAACGCTAAAAAGAGGGTGTTTCGAGATGGAAATAGGGAGGAGCTGAGGACAATACAGAGGGACCTGAAAGCCAAGATCAAGGAGTCTAAAGATAAGTATAGGAGGAAGCCTGAGTGGAAACTCCAACAGAACAACATGAGAGAGGTCTGGAGTGGGATGAGGACCATCACTGGGTTCCGGCAAACTAGCAACAGAGGAGCAGAAGGCAGTGTGGACAGGGCCAACGAACTTAACCTGCTCTTCAACAGATTTGACACAGTGGCCCCTGCCCATCCCCTCATGATTCTTCTGTGTCGGCTCCCAACCAACACATACTCTACTGTCCACTCCTACCCTTCCTCACAGCCCCCTACCCTGCTCTCGTGACTACACACCTCCTACATTTGAAACCACCATGGTGGGCTTCACAGCTGAGCAGGTGAGAAGACAGCTGAAACGTCTCCACCCAAGCAAGGCTGCAGGCTCGGATGGTGTCAACCCCAGGCTGCTCAAAGCCTGTGCCCCCCCCCCCACATCTATGTAGAGTACTTCACCATGTATTCAACCTTAGCTTGAGTCTCCAGAGGGTTCCTGTGCTGTGAAAGAAGTCCTGCCTCGTCCCTGTACCGAAGACGCCGCGCCCCAGTGGCTCTAATGACTACAGACCGGTGGCATTGACCTCCCACATCATGACCCTGGAGGGACTTGATCTAGAGCAGCTCCGGCCTATGGTTGGGCCACACTTAGACCACCTCCAGTTCGCCTATCAGCCCCGACTAGGAGTTGAGGATGCCATTGTCTACCTGTTGCACCGTGTCTTCACCCACCTGGACAAGCCGGCGAGCACTGTGAGGGTCATGTTTTTTGACTTCTCCAGTGCGTTCAACACCATCCGCCCAGCTCTGCTATGTGAGAAGCTGACAGTGATGCAGGTGGATGCTTCCCTGGTGTCATGGATTATTGATTACCTGACTGGCAGACCACAGTACGTGCGCTTGCAACACTGTGTGTCAGACAGAGTGGTCAGCAGCACTGGGGCTCCACAGGGGTCTGTCCTGTATCCCGTTCTCTTCACCATCTACACCTTGGACTTCAACTACTGCACAGAGTCTTGCCATCTTCAGAAGTTTTCTGATGACTCTGCCATAGTTGGATGCA
The DNA here is from genome assembly GCF_048418815.1 of Hemitrygon akajei. Classification (NCBI taxonomy): domain Eukaryota; kingdom Metazoa; phylum Chordata; class Chondrichthyes; order Myliobatiformes; family Dasyatidae; genus Hemitrygon; species Hemitrygon akajei. The sequence goes on along the minus strand of NW_027331931.1, from coordinate 946,710 downwards.
TCAGCAAGGGAGATGAGGCTGAGCTGAATCACCTGCAGCTTAATGTGAAAAAGACTAAGGAGATGGTGGTGGACCTGAGGAGGTCTAAGGCACCGGTAACCCCTGTTTCCATCCAAAGGGTCAGTGTGGACATGGTGGAGGATTACAAATACCTGGGGATACGAATTGAAAATAAATTGGACTGGTCAAAGAACGCTGAGGCTGTCTACAAGAAGGGTCAGATCTGTCTCTATTTCTTGACGAGACTGAGGTCCTTTAACATCTGCCGGACGATGCTGAGGATGTTCTACGAGTCTGTGGTGGCCAGTGCTATTACGTTTGCTGTTGTGTGCTGGAGCAGCGGGCTGAGGGTAGCAGACACCAACAGAATCAACAAACTCATTCGTAAGACCAGTGATGTTGTAGGGGTGGAACTGGACTCTGACAGTGGTGTCTGAAAAGAGGATGCTCTCCAAGTTGTATGCCATCTTGGACAATGACTCCCATCCACTGCATAATGTACCGGATAGGCACAGGAGTACATTCAACCAGAGACTCATTCCACCTAGATGCAACACTGAACGTCATAGGAAGTCATTCCTGCCTGTGGCCATCAAACTTTACAACTCCTCCCTCGGAGTGTCAGACACCCTGAGCCAATAGGCTTGTCCTGGACATATTTCCACTTGGCATGATTAACTTGTTATTATATAATTATTTATGGTTTTATATTGCTATGTTTCTACACTATTCTTGGTTGGTGCGGCTGTAACGAAACCCAATGTCCCTCGGGATCAATAAAGTCTGTCTGTCTGTCTTTTTGCCCTAAATTCACCCTCAGATGGGCAAGCGCTTAACTGCATTCACACTATTTATACTACAATACATTTGTATAAATCCAGCAGGGGTTTTCCAACATGGGATCTCTTTAAGACACTATCTAACTCTGCTTCTCCCTTAATGGATCTGTATTCCCATGTCAATTTGTTTTGTCCCACATTGCAGACCCCCTACTAGTCAATGAGTAAGTTATATACTCGTTTGCCCTGCCAAAATGCAACACCCCACACTTATCTGTATTAAATTCCATCTGTTAGTTTTCAATCCAATTTCCCAGTTCCACACAACTTCGTTTCCCAAGAGACTTGAATCTTTCCAAGGCAGTGTGCTAACAAGCTACAAATGAAACAAAAACTCAACAGATAATCTGTCGAAAGATAATTTTTTTTCCGGTCTAACACCCTGTGTCGGATGGCTTTGAACAATTTCTAATTTGATTTCAAGTTCCCAGCATCTTGAGTGTTTCTTTAATTTCAGCTGCTCACAGACAGACGACAGTGAGAAGGAATTTCCAAACACGGTGAGGATACTGAACCCGACGTGATAACCAATGATGCAAACACTGAACAGCTCATTCCAGGTACTCACTACCTCTGTGTATTGAGATTACCTCTCAGATCCCTTCGATCGGACTCCCCAACCCTGGGAAACGAAGCCTGGTGTATGTAGCTGGGCATCAAGGGCTTCACAGACTACGTGAGGGAAAAGGTAGCCTTGACTGTACCAGTAACGCTTCCCTCCCTGGCGCTCTAAGCACTGCTTCGAGGCACAACACAAGCCAGTCACGAAAACTACCCCCCGCCCCCCACCCCGAGAGCTGAGCAGTCAATGTCTGTGACAGAAGACGTAATAAGGCCTCTGCAAGGGTGCTGGGCCAGAAAACATCCAGGCTGAGCTCGCATACAGTGTGCACATCAGCGCATTGATCTCTTCACGGCCATTGCCAACACTTCACTCTTCCAGGCTACCCTTCTCACCTGCTTCAAATCAGCCACCATCATCCCTGTACCAACGAACTCGACACATTCAGAACAAACCGATCTGACGCCAGTTAGTGTGGCGTGCATTGAACGGCTGATAACGGCACATATCAAAAACTCCAATCCTTACTCACTGGGCACTCACCAATAAACGTACGTACCGAATCACTCCAGGACAGATGCCATAGCGTCTGTCATTCCCCTTGACCTGACACACACTGAAAACAGGGACACTTGTGTCAGAATGCTGTTTCTGAATTTCAGTTCGGCATGTAACACTATAGTCCCACAGACATTGGTGAACCAATTCCTTCTCAGCCATCTAATTACACCACTGCTCAACTGGATGTTGGGCTTCCTAGCTAACAGATCACAGACAGTCAGGTTGCACAACCGCTGTTCCTTCCCATTATCCAGAACTTGGCTGTGTGCTGAGCCCACTGTTGTACACTCCACTCACACAGTCTGCATGGCCGAACACCCAACAACCACACTGAAATTAAAATCGCCGATGACACAGTGTGGTGGGGCTCATCAGGAACAATAATGAAATGTCATACAGAGAAAACAGCTTAAGACCTGGAGCCAGTCAAATAACCTCTTTCCCAATGTCAACAAGACAAAGGGGATGGTTATCGATTTCTTTCTCCCGCTTGATTTTATAAGCCTGCAACGTCACCCAAATTTGTATGTGCTCCGTGGAATAAAGATCCAACTTGACCAACCTTTCCCTATAACTCGGCCCTCTAGCACAGGCAGAATCCTCATCAATCTCTTCATCACCCTCTCCAGCTTGATAATAGTTTTCCTACAATATGGTGACCACAACTGTACGGAATACTCGGTGTGGCCACACAGGCTATTTATATAACTGCAATACGATGTCTGCAAACCAAAACTCAATGTCTGACTGAATAAGGCCAGCATGGATAAAGGCTTCTTTTCCACCCTCTATACCTGCACGTCCGCTTTCAGCGAACGTTACCCTAGTAACCCCAGCTTGCTCTGTTCCACAACGCTTGGTGCGCCGCCATTCAGCATACCAGGCCCACCACGGTTTCACTGTACAAAATGCACCATCTTTCACTTGTCCAAGCTGAGAACCATTTCCTGTACCTCAGTCTATCTCCATCACTGACCAACATCTCTTTGAAATACATGATAACATGTTGCAATATCAACAAGACCCCCTGAAGACTCCCTAGTATCACAACTTGCTAGCCGTGCTATTTATATTCATAAACAAATCAAAGTCATGAATGACATATTTCAATACCAACACGCCCATCACAGTCGTCACAAGCCTCCATTCGCTAAATCCAACTTCAGTTATCGTCCTGTGTTTGCTGACATCGAGTCGGGTCAACATTGTTATCTCTTTCTAAAACGTCAACATGATTGGCAAGCTCGGCTCCGCTGGGCGGTGTAATCGGGGATTTCCCCACAACCAAAGTCCAAACGCTCCGATCATCTTTTTCGCTGCAAACTGAAGAGATTCAAACCCAGCTGAACAACCTGGAGTACAGCTTGTATTCTGCCTGTTCTTTAATCTCAGGGACTCCATTCCAGTATTGCAGCTCTCCTGCGACGCTTCGCTGCCGGCGATTTGCCGTGGGTTTCCTGCCACTTCTGATTCACATATTAAGGTGGAACTGGAAGCAAACAAGTATTATAACCTACACAAAGACTGCTCAGTGACGCTTTGGGACCGACGATTTGTCGTGGTGATCCTGGCATTTCCGATTCACAAACTAAGGAGAACTGAACCTAATGATCGTCTATCCATCTTACTTCAAAATTCCTGCAAAAGAACATTCTCTCTCTCTCTCTCTCTCTCTCTCTCTCTCTCTCTCTCTCTCTCTCTCTCTCTCTCTCTCTCTCTCTCTCTCTCCTCTCTCTCTCTCTCTCTCTCTCTCTCTCTCTCTCTCTCTCTCTCTCTTTTACTGCACAGATATTATCTGACTGCAAAATGTTGGGGGCGCCCAATACTGTTCAACAGATCTGTGTAATGCCAGCCCCACCCCTCCTAATTTGTTAGTTCTCAGTCCATTCCTACTCGTGTGTAATACATTACATACAGTCAATGCTCACAGCATCCTTTCCTCCCACTATCTCTCTGTTGCAGTTGCTCCCGAGGCCACTTTCTCTACGCTAAGAAGCGGTGACCACAGAGCGATAAATGTGTGCAACATTTCTTGCAGCTACCGAGGGCTGTTACCCTGAAAACGCAGGAAGTGGTTCACCGAAAATCATCGAGAAAGGAAATAACAAACTCAACATAATATGCTCTGCGTTTCATTGTGACAAAAATCAGCACAGAAGCCATTTTGTAACGCTGAAACTAAAATTTAAATGGCTTAATGGCTGCCTTTACCCTGCCTCGTGCTGTATTCAATTAAACATCAATTAACCGAACAAAGAGACACAGTTCCTGGAAAACATAGTAAAGTAAAAGTGCAGTACAATACTTGAGAATGAGACAAAGGTTAGAAAAAAGATTGTTGACATATATCATTGACGTGGTGAGGTACAGGCTGGAAGGAAATTGAACAAGAAGTTGTAACATATTGATCTGTGTGGATGGTATGTAAGACAAAATTTTCACTGTACGTTGGTTCATGGCAATAATAAACCATTCCTCACTTAAATTGTGTGGAAACATTAGACAGTCTGAGTTTCAGCTCCGGAACTTCGGGAGGGTGATTTCATCGAAGTGTACAAATTTTTGAGGAACAGGCAAGAGGAAAAGGCTTAATTCTCGCATTAATAGGGTTATGTACCCGGAAACATTCGTTGCTCTTCGGCGGGTCGAAACAGTGGAATGGAGTCAAGAAACAAAAAAAAAACTGCCCACACAGAAAGAGGGGACGTCACAAATCTGGATCTCATTACCTAGTCTGAACTGATGAAAGATAAAACTACTCATACACATGGAGCAGCGTCCCGCAAACGCGATTACTCCGTTTAACCTCCGGCTGCAAGAACATAACAGGCCGAATTTCCCCAGGTACAGCGCATCTGATGATTGCAGTCCCGGTATCACCACACTACCCGTTCCTCGGGCTAAAGCAACAAGTGCTGAGCGGCGGCACATCTCAGGCGGTTGGCTGTGAAGGTCCTACAACCCGGACCGACCCGCCAGTTCGATTGAATTAACGGGACTCAAACATGCCCGCTCGGAAGGACCTCAAATACTCACCGGTGGGAACTTGATGTATTTGCCTCGCAGACAGCGATCCTACCCCCGCCTCCCCGCGACGATGCGCTTCAACTCAGAACGGAAAGCAAACCAAGACTGAGCATGCGCAATTTGAGCCCCCGCGTCTTCAGAGCCGGGGCGGGACTTTTGGAGGCGGAGCAAAGAGCATAGACCATAGACCATGGAGCACAGAGTTGTTCAAAAAAATTAATAATAATAATAATAATAATAATAATAATAATAATAATAATAATAATAATAATAATAATAATAATAATAATAATAATAATTCTACTCCCTATTTTATTTTGGTGGAAATATTAGAGAAACTTGTTTGCAGATTTGAATCCTCTGGAAGGAGGCTTAACTGAAGTGTACACATTTTCGAGACACACAGATCAATGGAAAGGCTTAATTCTCCCATAAATACGGTGGTACATCAGGAAACATTAAATGCACTGCAGCTCGTAACAGTGAAATGAGTCAAGAAAAAAAAAATACCCACCCAGAACGAGAGAGCGGGACAGATCTGGATCTTATTGCCTTGACAGAACGGAAGAAAGATTAAAATGCACAACCATGAGAAACAAACCCGCAGATGTTGCAGATCTGCGCTGAAATGGGAAAATGGAGCGGGATGTAGTGACGGGCTGAAGGTCTCCCTCCTAAACTGGTGACTCTTCTCTTCGCCCCTCCCACGCTGCATGACCCACCTGCCGCATTTTCCACATTATTTCATAATTACACCTCCGTTTCGTCCCCCTTTCTCCACTCTTGGGTCAACGATTTACGGGTTCGGCCCCCATACCAGACCGCCATACAGTTTACACCCAGACCTGAAATGTGCAGGTTCTTTTGAAATCAGTTCAATGTTTACAAACACTAACTTCTATACGCATTCCCCCTGCCTCACTGGAGACTAAGAATGTAACATCACCAAGGGAGAAACTTCAGGAGGTGGCCATTCAGCCCATCGAACGATCAACAAGATGGCGGCTGCGCTCCCATCTCAGCCACATGTTTCTGCCCGATCCTCATTTCCTCGATCCCACACATCTGCCGACCTCAGTTTTACGCGATGACCATCATGAATCTTTACTGCCTTCTCAGGTGGGGATTCACAAACATTCACCACCCTCGGAGTTAGAGACATTTCCCCCCATTTCAGTCCCGAAGAATCCACACCATTTTTCATTGGTTCAACCGCTGCTGATGTTGTGCATTTCACTGTGTTCACTTATTCGTCCTCGGTTCTCTAAATTAAAGGCTTATCGCGTTTTATATTTATTTGCATGATGACCCGGCCTCTCCAGGGATCAGTCTGGTGATTCTTCATTGCATTCCCTGTCACAAAAACACTCTAACCTCTGTGTTACTCCACTATGAAATGAAAGCTTACAAAATTCTCGAGGAACTCGGCAGGTCAGGTAGCATCTGCAGAAAAGAGTTGGGAGACGACATTTCGACCGAGCCCCTTCTTCAGGACTGAGACGGAAGAGGGGAGATGCCTAAATTAAAAGGTAGTGGGAGTGCAAAGTGGCCTTCTGGAAGGGGATAAGGGAAGCCAGGTGGGTGGGAATCTGCTGGAGAAGAAAGAATCGTATAGGAGAGGAGTATGGACAATAAGAGAAAGTGACGGAGGAGGGGCCCAGAGAAAGTATTAAGATGTGTGAAGAAATAAAAGGACAGAATGTGGAATAGGGAAAGGGGGAGAGGCGAAAATTTTGATCACCGGAAGGAGAAATCGTTATTTCTCCTGTTGGGGTTACCTACTGTATCGGGGGTTCCCGGTGTGGCCTCTTGCATGTAAGTGAACCACGACGTAAACTGGAGATCACTTCTCATTCCCATTCCGACATGTCAGTCCATGGCCTCCTCTATTGTCGTGATAAGGGTACACTCAGATTCGAGGAGAAACAACTTGTATTCCTTTTGCGTAGCCTTCAAGCTGTCACTATGAACATTGATGTCTCGAATTTCTGGTAATTGCCACCCCCTTCACCATTCCCCATTATCTGCCCATAACTTCCCTCTGGTGCTCCTCCCCCCTCGTTTTTATCCATCGTTTCTGCCCTCTCATAACAGATTCCCCCTTCTTTAGACCTTTATTTCGTTCACCAATCAGCATTCCGGATCTTTGCTTCACCAATCACCTTCGACCTTGTACTACTTCCTCCACTCCCACACCTTTCTTTTTCTTTGACTTCTCTCCTTCCATTACAGTCCTGAAGAATGGCCTCGCCCTGACCTGCTGAGTTTCTCCAACACACTGTGTGTTGCTTTCAGAAAAGTTGCTAATGAAACATTCAGTTAAACTAACGCTTTTTGTCTATACAGCGGCCATATTCTTCCGTTTTCCTCACATCAACCTGCCGATGTAAATGGCTCTTAAAGGCCACTAACGTATATGCATCTTCCATCAGCCAGTCTGCACATTCCAGCTACCCACCACTCTCTGTGTAAAAGAACTTTTCTCCCACATCTTGCATCTCTTCTAAAATAACCCCCATCTCACCTTAAATGCATGGCCTTTTGTATAAGTAATTTTAACTCGAGGAAAATATATTTTCTCTGTACTCTATCGTAATCCTATAATCCTTCTGGAAGTCTCACACCAGCCTGCAGTGCTCCAGAAAAACACAACCCAAGTTTGTCCAACCTCTCGTTATAACTCATGCCCCAGTATCCGGGCAATGCCCTGGTAAACCTCATCTGCATCCTCTCCTAAGCCTTGACATCCTTCCTAGAATGAGGCGACCAGAACTGTATGAAATAATCCAGTTGTGGCCTAATTCGTGTTTTATAAAGCTGCAACATATTTTCCTGTCTTTTTAACTCAATACATTGACGAATAAAGGCAAGCATTCCCGTTGCCGTCTGGTAGAACACAACAGGCAAGGCAGCATCTATAGGGAGAAGCGCTGTCGACGTAGATGCTGCCTAGCCTGCTGTGTTCTATCAGCATTTTGTGTGTGTTGTTATTAATCTGTGTGGTCCCTTTCAGGGAACTGTGAACATGGATCCAAGATCCCTCTGTTTATTAACACTGTTCAGGGTCTGGCATTTAACAGCGTACTGTCTCTTTACAGTTGACCTATCAAGCTGCCAAGGTGATCATAACTAATCAAATCTCACTAAGATCTCTCAGGTCCTGTTGAATTTATTGCCAAGTGCACAAGTACGGGAAGGTACAGGTACAGAGAAACACTGACTTGTGGCAGCATCACAGGCAAGTACATTCAGATAACACACGGAACACAAATTATACAATTCTCTGTGCGTAACAATATAGAAATACAGGTTTTATGCTATTAACACTATATAAATATGATATTTATGTCATTAACAATGCGTAAGTACACATTTTATGTCATGATCAACATACAAGTACACATTTTGTGTGAATAACAGCCTTGGAAATGTTGTATTTGGTCCTTCAGACAAATTGTTGACACAGTTTAGGAATAACTAGTCTCCAAGCACTTTAAGACCCACTGGGACATCCTGCAGGCCAAAAAAGGGTCTGTTCATACCTTCCCTTTAATCACACAGACAACAGGAAAAGAAGAAGACCACTCCGCTCCTATAGCCCATCCAATAAGACCCCAGGCCGAAACATCCTTCCCCTCAACACCCCTGCTATCCACACTTTGCCCGGACCTTAGGCCCCACTTGCAGGTCAATAGTCTGCCGGCGTTTGCCCCCTAATATGGTGAACCCCTTTGCTCGCCACCACCGTGGGCTCAAACATTTCCACAGATGAGACCCTCCTGTCCCCACCGGGACAAACATCCTGACCGCCCCCTCTCTCACCATCATCCTTTCAATAAAACTCCCCCTCCCTCCTTCTTCGGCCAGGATCCCTCCCTCCCTCTCGCCACCCCGGAGAGCCGGAATCTCCGATGGGCCGAGCGGTCTCCTCCTACCTCTCAGGGATAAATCAGACTACGGCCGCAGGTGACGCCAAATAATTATCACTTTGCCCGGATCATGGGCCCCACCTGCAGGTCAACAGTCTGCCGGTGTTTGCCCCCAATGTGGTGAATCACTCTGCTCGACACCACTGTGGGCTCAGACATTTCCACAGCTGAGCCCCTCCTCTGCTCACCGGTACAAACATCCTGTCCGCCCTCTCTCACACCACCTTCATCCTTTCAATAAAATTCCCCTCTCCCTCCTTCTTCTGCCGACGGACGGAGCAGTCTCCTCCTACCTCTCAGCCATTTATTAGACTCTGGCCGCAGGAGACGTTTCACAAATACAAACAACTTACCTCGGAGGGAAATCGAAATCAATTTAAAAAACGGATATCTACTTTAAGTTTTTTTTCCACTTTGGCGGTGAGTTTGGAGCGGGAACTGGCTGCAGTTCAGCCGGGTTAACGCCTTCTCAGCAGGTCTGCCTCCGCTACTCGGTGTAATCAGTGACTGACATCGCTTCACACCAATGGGAATAGCGTAGCTCATGAATCCTCTGTTCGCTGTGGGGAGAGAGGTTGGGGTTGGGAGGGGCACGTGAATAGTAACTCAGCCGTTAAACCAAACAAACGGGAGCACTGCAACGCGCGTTTGCTGTAAGGTACTGATCACGTGACGAAAGATCCCGGTGAGGAGAATCTATGAGCGATGTCAGGCACGTAGGGGCGCCGGTCTGATGTCACCCGTGGGACAACGTTCCTTATTGGACTTTTCTTACGTTTTCAGTGGGACAGCAACATTAATCACGGGTGTCATCACTGAATCCAGTGTTAGGTTATGTAAAGACCCATTTAATGTGCCCTGCAGTGCCGTGTTGCTGGTGCAGTGGGCAACATGTTGTTTGTCTCGAGTTCAGTCACAAAACCCCAAAGCTTGTGGGAAATCTTTCTCAAGATGATGTGGTTTGAGGTGGCTTCCGTCACTTAACGGTCTCGTATTCTGATAACTAACTGTTTTACTAATGCAAACCCGAATTGTCAGCGGGCTAGACACACAGTGTATTAGGCAATAGAAGGCCTCTCGTCCCTGCAATATTTGTCTCCTGGGAAACTAAATTTTCTGACAATGTCGACCACAGGCACCCTTTCCTCTAAAAGACAGAGAATCAATCAGAAAGCTGATGGCTGAGAGGAATTATGTTTGATAGTTATCATAGTTCATAGTTCGCCCAGAGTTGGTTGGATGGTGTCGATTTGGCTATTGGGCGTCTCCCAGTGAAAGGACCGACAGCTGAACCATCCGCATTGTCAGTTTCCAGCCGCTGGTGGCGCTGTAGTAACCTCCGACGACGCCCAGGGTCGCTGCGGGAACCTCCGTCCGCTGTTGGCGCTGTAGTAACCTCCGGCGACGCGCAGGGGCGCTGCTTAAACCTCTGGCCGCTGCAGGAACAGTGCCGATCCCAGGGTTTGCCGGTGGCTCTCCTGTTCGGGCCGCAAGTCTGATCTGGTCTGTGTAAATCGGGGGCCAGTTGCCCCCGTTGGAGCTTTGAGTCTGACCCCGGTCTGTGGGATCAGTTAGTTGTGGCTCTCAAAGCTGGGAGGAGGTTTGGGGTGAAGGTGATCTGTCTGTGTGTGCGGGGAGAGGTTATGGGTGGACGTGAGGGTGTGGAGTAAGTGATGGGAAAGATGTGGAGCAGTAGGCGCGGTGGTGGCGATGTTATTGGGAGAAAGTGGGATGATTGGACATTCCCATGACCCGGGAAGGGTGGACACGGGACAAATTCAGTTGTAAACAAGGGAGGATCTGGCCCATTGGATCAGACAGCTCACGAATCCCTTCAGGAAGCAGAAATGCTCTATTCATAATAATTATTGTCTAGTTTTACTGTTAACACTGTGTCTGTTACAAAGCCCCAGAATCTGGGATATCTGTGTGTCATGGGCTGCGAGTGCAGATTGGCAAGTGGAAGGTGTAACTGTGACCTCTGCATCAGTGAACGACAGGAGTTTGTACATCCTCCTGTGAGATATAAATGTCCTTACAGTGGATTCAGATCTGATGGCATATTTGGAGTTTGCAAAGGGAAAGGGAAAAAGAAAGGGGCTGAGGAGAGAGAGATTTTACTGGTCAGCAGTGAAGGAGTACACGGGCTGTCTAATGTATCGATTGCGTTATTCTTTGAAGATTTCACAGATTGTGGCTGAGGAAGGAGGCTTGTTGAGGAGGAGAGTGAGCTGGAAGGATACCCGGAGGTGAGCAGGTCAGGCACAGTATCAGGAGAGTGACAGAGATGTCATTTCCTGTGTCACGGGTACAGACAATCGTCTCAAGTGAGGAGTTTGTGTTGAGATGCTGCTTCCCTGGAGGTGGAGGAAAGAGGACACACCAACAGGTGGAACCAGCTGCGGGAAGACATGGTTTGTCACGCCTGGCGATGAGCTGAATGTACCATAACCTTCAGACTGAATCAGAAAACCATTCGGAGGGTATCTGAAATGTCAGAAGCAGGGGAGATGTGATCACATGTGCAAAGGGCAGGGGTTGTGTCTCCATCAGACCCTCAGTGAGATGGTTCAAGTTACAAAGTGCAGGGATGAAAGCACAGTGTTTGGGGCCGGATTAAATCACTGATTTTGACACAGTGAGAGGGTTGTTTTCACTGTAAGAAAGCAATGTTTGTGGAAGAAGGCACATGAACTTCATCAATTTCAGGCTGTTTAGCAGAGGTGGCCAATTTGTATTTCACCCTGAAACAATTATTCACAGTGGTGACAAAGGGGTGAAGTCTAGTTTATTTCAGGTTGGAGAGGGGTGCGGAGTTTGAAATCAATTCCTTGTCGTGCCACCATCGTTAATTTAGCATGTCCGGAGGGGTGGATCACACAGCCAGGAAACAGGCCTTTAGCCGGCCATACTTGTTCTGACCATCCACTCACTGTCTACACTCGTCCCATTTATCAGCACTTATAGACAATAGACAATAAGTGCAGAAGTAGACCATTCGGCCCTTCGAGCCTGCACCGCCATTTTGAGATCATGGCTGATCAAATCCTTATCAATACCAGGTTCCTGCCTTGTCCCCTTATCCCTTGATTCCCCTATCCATAAGATACCTATCTAGCTCCTTCTTGAAAGCATCCAGAGAATTGGCCTCCACTACCTTCCGAGGCAGTGCATTCCACACCTCCACAACTCTCTGGGAGAAGAAGTTTCCCCTTAACTCTGTCCTAAATGACCTACCCCTTATTCTCAATCCATGCCCTCTGGTACTGGACTCTCCCAGCATCTGGAACATATTTCCTGCCTCTATCTTGTCCAATCCCTTAATAATCTTATATGTTTCAATCAGATCCCCTCTCAATCTCCTTAATTCCAGCGTGTACAAGCCCAGTCTCTCTAACCTCTCTGCGTAAGACAGTCCAGACATCCCAGGAATTAACCTCGTGAATCTACGCTGCACTTCCTCTACAGCCAGGATGTCCTTCCTTAACCCTGGAGACCAAAACTTGGTTCGTAGCCGACTGTATCTCGGCAGTTTCAATGCTCATCCTCTTCGTAAATGTTGTGACGGGACCTGCCTCCACCGCCACCTCGGGCAGTGTGTTTCAGATTTCTGAGTGAAACACCTCTTCCTCATATCCCTCTAAACCTCTTCATCCAGTGTCTAAATCTATGCCCTCTGACTTGTAACCCCACTGTCCCAGGATCCCGGCCTATATGGGCATCAGTGAGGTCTTTGATAAGGTTTAGCATGGAAAGTTTCTGTGGAAAGTCAGATCATGGGGTCCAGGGAGAGCTCGCTAGCTGGATGCAAAATTGGCTTGGGTAGGAACCAGAGAGTGATGGTGGGATCTGTTTATTGGACTCGACGCCTGTGTCTAGTGGTGTTCCCCAGGGCTACACTCATTGCTGCTGTTCATCTATATCAATAATTTCGTTGAGAATGTACAGGGCATCTTTGCAGCAAGTAAGTTCTAAGAATTACTTGTATTCAGATAGTAAGTCTAGACACTCCTTGTTTCCATCTTGCAGTTGCTCTCCCCTTACCCCCTACAGCTGTGTCCACCCTCCCGCACCATCCCCCTTCACCACCCGCCATCAGTCTTCACACAGTTTTTAGGTTAAGGGTGAGTGGGGATATATTTTAGGGGAACCTGAAGGTGTCATAAGGAGGGCGTTGGGAGTGGACCCAAAAGCACGACACAGAAGCTGAATTACCAGGAACAGAACTAGTCATGAGAAGGAAGCAAGGAAACTGCGGAAGAAAGGACAACGGACATGAAACAGGCCCCGGACGAGAAAAGGATTCCAGGCCTGGGCTAGGACTTGACGAGGATACCTGAACCAGGACATGGAACTGGGAGCTAGGAGACTGGGTTTGGACTCCGGGCCAGAGTCTGGACAAAGACCCAGAACCTGGGTCTTGACTCGGGTTCGGACTCCAGATCAGGGCGAGGAGATGTGACTGGACTGGACGTGAGACTCCTGGACAAGACAAGCGAACGCCAGCACAGGACCAGGGAACCCCAATACCGGGCTGGGCAAGGTACTCCTGGCCTGGGCGAGGCACATGGACAGGACGAGAGCATAAAGCCGTGGCTTGGACAAGACAAGGTGCTAGGACGTGGCTAGAAATGGAAGAGACCCCGAAGCCTTGACCTGGTCGAGGGAGAGACAGGAATATGGAACACCGAGCCGGGACCCCTCCTTGGATACAAGACGTAGGGCGGGGACTCATAACACAGAACGCTGCACATGACCAGGCAGTTCCCAACGCTAGGTGGCGGCAGAACAGTCGGACCTACCTAGAGGAGGCGTGGACACGGACAGACAGTTCCAAACAGGGCGAGACTCCAGACACAGGCAAGGCGATGCAAGGCTCCAGACAGAGGCGAGGCGAGGCAAGGCAAGGATCTAGGCAGAGGCGAGGCGAAGGAAGGCCAGGCTTCAGGCAGAGGCGAGGCTATGCTCCAGGAGGAAGGCGAAGGGAAGGGATACAGACAGGGGATCAGGACAGGACAATCCAGCAGCCAGAGGCTGAATCCTGAAGCTATTTATGAGGCTAGCCCGAATAAGATTCAGCTGCCTCAACAGAAACTGTGGAAACCCAGAAAACCTGGAATAAGGAACATGGACCGGACCGTGAATTGGAATGCGGTTTTCACGGACCGGGCAATGACAGAGGGGTGAGCTTCTTCACTCAGAGGTGGAATGAGCTGACATCGTATGTGGTAGTTGCAAATTTAATTTACAACATTTGTGAAGTTCTGATGAGTACAGAATGGGAGATGTACGGAGCGTTTTGATGCAGGCAGTTGGGGCAAAGCATAAACTACCATTTTGGCGTGGACTATATGGGCCAAAAGGCCTGTTTCTTTGTTTTGTTTGCTGTGACTCTAATAATATTCTGATTTGTAATTTCCACAGTCAGTGCTTTGCTGCTAGTGACTGAGCCCAGAAATTTTCAGAATGGGTGAAGAGGCTGCCCAGTGACTGTTCCTGTGCTCAAAGTCACTGGGACGTCCCATAACAGAGCAGGTACTGTCTTCTCCATTCTCTTTCACTCAGTCTGTCACTTAACACATTCCATGTCTTCAGGAAATCACAGAACTCACACAGAAGGGAACACCGACAGAGGATTCCCCGCTCTTCCTCAGTCTGGTGATGGGGAAAGGCTCTGAGTCCCAGAAGGTGATGAGGGAGTCCATTGTAGAAATGTGGAATGGGTTTGCAAATACGGCCAAAATGCTGAAAGAAGTTCTGGAGATTTTGGTATGGTAAAACAACACAATGAACCGAAAATCACATTGATACATTGTAGACTGAACAATGTTATAGAACATAGACATAGAACATAGAATAATATCTATCTTCAGCCCACAATGTTTTTAGCTCTTTGAAAGTGGCCAAGTGGATCAGTAATCCGATGGCAAACTGAACTAATCTATTTTGTACACACAATGTCCGTACCCCTCTGCTTTCTTCACATTCACATGTCTATTGAAGGGGCTCTTAAATATCCAGATGTATCTGCCTCTACTAAATCCAAGGTGCTCATTTCAGGCACCAACAAATCTGTGCAAAAGAACTTGCCTTTCACACAGTCGTTGCCTTTCTCCTTTGAACTTACCCCCTCTCACACTGAATGTATGCCCTCTGGTATTAGACATTTCAACCCCTCAAAAGAGATACTGTCTGCCTGCTTCATCTGCATTGCTCATAATCTTATAAACCTCTATCAGATTTTGCCTCAATCTCCACGGCTTCAGAGAAAACAAACCACGTTTGTCCCACCACACGCCCTCCATTCCGGGCAATAGTTTGTACCCTCTTCAACTCCTCGAGTCCATTCCTAGTATAGGGCAACCAGAGCTATCCAGATGCAGCCGAACTTCAGCTTGCGCCTCTTGAGGATTCTGAGGTGTGTTTTAGGATCATTAACCTGTTGTAGAAGCTATCATCCTTTCATCTTCAGCTTTTTTTTACAGACGGTGTGATGTTTGCTTCCAGAATTTGCTGGTATTTAATTGAATTCATTCTTGCCTCTACCAGTGAAATGTTCCACGTGCCACTAGCTGCAACACAAGCCCAAAGCATGATTGATCTACCCCCGTGCTTTACAGTTGGAGAGGTGCTTTTTTCATGAAATTCTGCACACTTTTCCCTCCAAACATACTTCTGCTCATTGTGGCTAGAACTTTCTATTTTAACTTCATCAGTGCACAGGACTTATTTCCTAAATGCAATCAGGCTTGCTCAGATGTTCCTTTGCTAACTTCTAACGCTGAATTTTGTGGTGAGGACGCAGGAAAGGTTTTCTTCCGATGACTCTTCCATGAAGGTCATATTTGTGCAGGTGTCACTGCGTAGAAGAATAATGCACCGCCACTCCATAGTCTACTAAATGTTAAATATATAACCATATAACATTTACAGCACCAAAACAGGCTATCTTGGCCCTTCTGGATTGTGCCGAACGCTTACTCTCACCTAATCCCACCGACCTACACTCAGTCCATAACCCTCCATTCCTTTCCCGTCCATACACCTATCCAATTTTTTTTTAATGACAATATCGAAACTGCCTCTCCCACTTCCACTGGAAGCTCGTTCCACACAGCCACTACTCTCTGAGTAAAGAAGTTCCCCCTCGTGTTACCCCTAAACTTTTGCCCCCTAACTCTCAACTCATGTCCTCTTTTTGAATCCCCACTACTCTCAATGGAAAAAGCCAATCCACGTCAACTCTATCTGTCCCCCTCATAATTTTAAATACCTCTATCGAGTCCCCCTTCAACCTTCTACGCTCCAAAGAATAAAGACCTAACTTGTTCAACCTTTCCCTATAACTTAGGTGCTGAAACCTAGCTAACATTCTAGTAAATCTCCTCTGTACTGTCTCTATTTTGTTGATATTGTTCCTATAATTCGGTGACCAGAACTTCTTCTTGAAGGTCTTTTTCTGTCAAACGGGGGTCCTGATTTGTCTTTCTAGCAATCCTACGAGCAGATCTCTCGGAAAGTTTTCTTCGTCTTCCAGACCTCAACTTGACCTCCACCGTTCCTGCAACTGCCATTTCTTAATTATATCAAGAACTGAGGAAAACACTTTGCTATCTTCTAATACCCTTCTCTTGCTTTGTGGGCATCGTTTGTTTTAACTTTCAGAGTGCTAGGCAGCTGCTTAGAGGAGCCCATGGCTGCTGATTTTTGGGACAAGTAATGAGGAGTCGGGGTACTTATAAATCACAAAGTACACTGCAGATACTGTGGTCAAATCAAGACTTCCAAAAAAGTTGGATCTAGCTTTTTTGTACGTCAGGGTATTTATAAAGCTTTGGAATTTGCATCACCTGGCCATTCCTAACGATGCTTGTGAACATGCCATAGTTCTAACAAGCAAATTAAGGTCTGAGAACTTGGTAAAAGTTATCTGAGAGCTCAGATCTCTTGTGGTGCCCACATGGTGCTCCTTTCCTTTTTTTCATATTAAAATTGTAGAAAACAAAAATAATACACCAATCTTGTTTAAAATATTGAAAAGAATGTTTCAGCTTTAACTTTATTTTCTAAAGTTCATTTTCTACTCACTTAACTATTCACAGTAATAGAAGTTTTGACCAGGGGTGCCCAACCTTTTGCGTACCTCTGTAAGAGACATTGAAGTCAAATACCGAAACGATGCGAACACTAATTCCGGTGGCTTAAGTTATGAACTATCCGATGTAATATAACTAAAGGATTCTGGACAAGGGTGGAGCTCTTAAGGAGGCACTGGTGGCAGAGTAATGGGCAGCGTAGACTAAACCTGGTCAGCTCTTTTGGCAATAGTCATGAAAAATAAAGGAGATATGTGTCGTATATTGGCTGCTGGGATCAAGCCATTTCCTTGTGGAACATAAGGGACTGAAAATTAATACATGGCCATAATATACTCCTTGCAGAAAAGATAAAAGAGAAACTGAAACAATTTATTTTAGATCTGTTGTTGGAAGGAATAGACAATGTTAGCGTTATCCGCGATCAATTTGCAGAGCCACATGAAATGTTCGAACTGTTAAGTGATTTTATCGATATTTTCTCCTCAGATGGATATAGTTTGTGAGCTTACTGTAGGGGACTATGCTATCTGAAACATATCGGTATTAGAAAGGTCGGATTTTTGGAATTATTAATGATTGCACTCATCTCATGGTTATCTCAATTCTAAGCTATTAACAAGAGAAAAGATTGCTCTGCCCTTCGGGGTGATATATGAGCCCTACATATCGGTAATGTATTCGGGAGATAGCTATTGTGTCGTTATGTACGAAAACCGGAAATAAGACAGTGGGCTGCTGGCAGATAGCGTTTACAACTGTGGCGGGTCAGCTAACCGATACGATTCAGATGGGTAGGATGTACTTGCAAAGACAAACAGTGTCTCCGACAGGGGATCTAGAGAAGGGTTTTCAATTTGCCGGAGTGGCCTAAGAAGTGACCGGTGGAATACAGAATCTGGAGCTGTGGGGTATGGACTTTGGAAGGAGGGAATAATGCGCAGGAAAAAAAGTTTCTAAATGGGGAGAGAACTCATAAATAAGAGATTCATTTGTACTAAAGTGTTAGTTCTGGATATCATGAAGTCTATCTCGCGGGTTAATTCGGTAGTAAATAAAGGGAATGCTGCACTGACATTCATTTGCAGAGATCTAGAACTTGATGCCGCAGATGACCGAGAGGTCAAAAGCCATTGTGACTTGATAAGGAAACGGTTGATTGGTGATGGGGAAACGATTTCTGGAGGAAGGAGGGGGTTTACGGTTGAGAAACAGATCCCCTAAGAAAGAAAGGCAGAAAAGCTCCATATAATGAATGACCCAATTATGCTTGTGTATGCTGTGGATAATGGTCGTATCCCATGTCATTTGCCATCCGAGTTCACCATCGGATCTTCGCCCAAATCCTTAACAAAGCGCCTATCGACGACCTCTGCCACGCTTCGTTGATTAAGGTTCTTTGTAACATCCTCCACCTAAAGAAAACACCAAGGTTCCTTCCTCACAAGGGCATGGAAGCCATATTTGGAAATAGCCTTTCTTCAGAGGATAATTCGAAGCTGTGCAGGTACAGTCATCACAATTTTATACCGACTCATTGGACACAGGTGCAGTCACAGTTGAAGTTAAGACCACTGTACACACCCATGATGTCTGCTCATATGGTGTTGAAGGATGTGCCTATGTCGGATGCAATCGGCTAAATCTCTTTGCGACGCTGCCTTCTCACTCTGAGCATGGACCAGGCCCGATCTCATCTCCGGCGCACTCGGAGTGAATTTCGTCCGGTGTCCTTGTGATAGCTAGGCGCCCGTTTACTCTCCTTCACGGAGAGGCAGAGGCTATGTAGGTTATTTGACCGATGAGCATTTACACTGGGATGCGAGATTCATTATCGAAATGTAACGAGAATGGGAAAGGTGAAAAGAAAATGTGTTTGTAGGAGTTTAGTAATTGGTAGGAGGTGGAGAGCAGTGTCTGTGGGTGCCAAAGTGTCTGTTCTTGTGCCGAGACTCTCTCTGGCTTTAAACCATGATTATTGTCCCCACTGCCACGTTCTCTGATGTAGTGTCAAGCTAGTAAACACTGAGGCCGCCTGTGAGAAGAATTCAGATTTTTAGTTTATTAATGAGTAGAATAATTGACAAGAGCGGATATTTTACTGCATTGATGAACTCGTTTCTGAACTTGGACTGAGTCACCACATAAATAAAAGCGTTTGTACAGCAACTTAATATCATCAGCATCTCTCCAGAGTGTACAAATATGTATTCAGAATCGTTGTAATTATTTTGATCCAATCCGGAAATGATGTAATAAAGGAATTCGGCAACTTTTACCGACCACAGGATGATGAAGCTTCCGGAGATAGTGAGAAGTAAGATCACAGACCTCCTCCTGCTCTCCATCTCCGGGTCTCTGCCTTCCTCCGACTTGCTTTGACTCCTCAGCCCCTTACGGACGCGACTAGTCGCTAAAATGTGCTTGACTGTCAGACCATTAAACAGGAGTATTAACACGAACGGGAGTAATGGCGTTAGAACGGTAGATAGCCAGTTATATCCCACCCACCCGGGATCCGTATAATAGCCTGGCTTTATGATACAGTCCCAGGGTATATTTTCTGTCACTTGCACAGGACGGTATCTGAAGAAGTAGGGAACATTTTTAAAACAGAGCAGAAGGCCGGTTGTTGACAGAATCAGACCCGCAGTTTTCCCGGTGCAATATTTTGGTTTCAGTTTCTGGCGACAGATGGCGACAAACCGATCAAACGTAAATGTGACAGTGAACCAGACAGAACTTTCTGTGGCTGCAAATCCAACGGCAGAGATCAGACTGCATACGGGGGTGATGTCCAGGAAAGTCCCGGGGAAAAAATAATAACTGACCCGCCACAGTATGACATCAAAGATGATGGTTAGTAGATCCGCCGTTGCCATGACTACCAAGTAGCGCGTGGTGCAGGCGGAGAGTCCGCACCTTCCCCGGCACAGAGTCTGAATCGCCACTAAATTCACTGGGGGAACAGCAGAAAGAATGAATGAATTGCTCCATGGGTCTCGGGGCAGAGATAAACTGCAGATTAAGAATAATCAAAGTTTCCCTGCAGCTCATTTCTTGAGGTTTAAAAGGTTGTACGCGGGGATCGCAGATGACTCTCACACGGCTGCATGCTGGGTACTCGGACACGGTACTCGGCACTGGAAGAGAAGGAGTTTGGGAAGGAGGAATTGCCAACTGATCTCTGAAGGACCTGCAACTACCAGTTATCAACTGAAGCATAACCTGGATAACTCAACACCGTTCCCAACAATGGTGATTGCAGCGATCCTGTTACTTATGTTCTGCCATTTCCCCCCACATAGCGAATACCCCTTCCCGTGACTCTGTCCATTTATAATGCTCAAAGTTCCAAGCATCATACATCCCTTTTGCAGACTTCCGCTGTTCGCATGTCTTCCTCGACTTCCCGTTTGTTTCCCGCCCTCGTCGTTTTACACTCTGCAACTACTCTTGACCCAGGTCCCTTCACACGATGTCAAGGCGTCTGATCTGAATCTTCCCATGAGCGTCTTCCTTTTACACTTTGGCTGACCTGCTGAACGTTTCAGATATTTTGCACGTTAGTGCTTAAACCATTCAATTCCACAACGTTTGCCTCTTTTAAGGGTAGCTCCAAATTACTGCAGCATTAATCTAAATGTTTCGGTGCTTATTTTTCCAGAGCAGAGTATCGTATGAACCTTACCCCGTCTAAGGTTCACCGCTATGTTGGCTCTGAACTCTCTCTTCACTCTCATAGATAATAGGGTGCGGAGGCAAACGCTGGTACACTGAAACGCACGCAGACACTTATCTGAATTTTCGAAACGCCCGATTGTTCGGAAACTGACTCCCAAATGATGTCTAACTCTCTCTCCTGAACCTCAGCGGCGATCCGCCTCCCGCATTCCCTTCAAACGCAGCGCCAGACCTTGACATTTGAATTCAAAGCATGTTGCGCTATCGGTCATCGTAAAGGTGCCGAGCGCGCAAGGGTATCGGAATTTACCTTGACAGCGGCTTTGCATTGATAAACCAGAACTGGCTGCCGTGAAACCACAAAATGAATCTATTTCCCAGGTTCTTCCTCTCTACATCTGTTTCAACTGCCCGTTTATTTTCGCTGGGGACACGGATTAAACTGCACGGCAACTTCTGAATGAACACAGTGTTCTGTCACAATGCCCGCACCGCACTCACTGATACACCGGCATCACAACGCTGTCGGTAACTGAACGAGTCCAAACACCGCGCACACAGAAACCTCGGTCCTTACCGGGCACACCAATGACGGCAATGACCATCAAATATATCTTCCTTGCTCAGTAAAATGTTTCAAGCATGTTGTGTGATATTCATCCTGTCTTCCCCCTGCCCGTGATCTCGCTGAAGAAACTCTGAGCTGATGAATCTACACGGTCATTCATTTATACTCGCTCCAGTACACTGAATATTCAATACTACACAAGGCTGACGTGTCTTCCAACAGCTGGAGTAAAAATAAACATGATGTAATTTAAATAAAATCCGAATTGTGATGAGGTATGGATAGTCTGACTAGAAATTGTAAAATCTCAAAGACGAGGAAATGACGATTGGAGAAGTCAGTGAATGTTGTTGTGAAACACTCTCAGGCTGACACTTCGGTGTCATGGTCGTTATTGTTGATCATGTCCATTCCTTGGCTGTATGGCCTTTGCCTTTGACGTTATCATTAAAGATCAATGTTACGCTGTGATTGGGCTGTTCTGCTGGACTCTGGAAATTGTATCGTTTATAGAGCTTCCAACATAAATATATTTAAAAAACCTGTTGGTTGTACGTTCCTCTAATATCCTGAAGAACTTTATTCTAGCATAGCATTCCGACTTACGAAGATACCGAACGCATAGAAACCTTTGATCAATTTAATTTACGCTTTGTCGAGCACCTCAGCTCTGTCCACTA
This sequence comes from Hemitrygon akajei, assembly GCF_048418815.1. Taxonomy (NCBI): domain Eukaryota; kingdom Metazoa; phylum Chordata; class Chondrichthyes; order Myliobatiformes; family Dasyatidae; genus Hemitrygon; species Hemitrygon akajei. Next base: position 924,764 of record NW_027331931.1, on the reverse strand, counting down.
AAAGCGGAATTTCCTGGTCACCAACCATTTTAATTCTAGTCTAGTTCACCCTCCGATATGTTGGTTCATGGCCTCATCTTCTGCCATTATGAGCCTGCTGTCAAGCTGGACAAGCAAGGCCTCGTATTCCGACAAGGTAACCTATGATAAACACTGAAATTTCTATTCTCTATTATTTCCGTTTCGCCCTTCCCTCTTCTCCATCTTTGTACCTTTGCCTATTACCTCTTCTCCTCACCTGCCTATCACCTCCTCCTGGCGCTCTCCTCCTTTCCTTTCTTCCACTATTCACACCAGTTTATCAGATCCCTTCTTCTCCATACCCTAACCCTTTCCACTTATCAACTCCAGGCCTCTTAGAGCACAGAACATGCAACATAGAAATATACAGCATATTACCGGCCCTTCGGCCAACAATGATGTTCCGACCATGTAAACTAGAAACTGTCGAGTATTTCTCCAGCTTTTTTCCTACGCTCGTGTACCTCTCTAAGAGGCTCTTAAGAGACACTGTTGTATCTGTCTCCACCACTGTCGTTAGCGGTGTATTTCACACACCCCCCACTCTCTGTGTGAAATGACTTCCCATCGGTGCCTATCTTCAAGCATCTTAAAGCTATGTCCCCTCGTGTTGGCCAATTCATCACAGGGAAAAAAAGCCTTTGGCTATCCACACGATCAATGTCCTTCATCGTCTTATACACACCTATCAGGTCACCTCTCATCCGCCGTCGCTCCAAGGATAAAGGCCAAGTTCACTCAACCCTTTCTCTATCGCACGCTCTCTAATCCAGGCAACATCCTTTTACATCTCTTCTGTACTCTCTTTGCAGCATCTACATCCTTCCTCCAGTGAGGTGACCAAAACTGAACACAGTACTCCAAGTGGAGTCTGACCAAGATTTAGCTGTAATATCACCTTACGGCTGTTGAACTCTATCCCACTGTTGATGAATGCCACAACGATGCATTCTTAACAACACTGTCAACCTGCGCTGCAGCTTTGAGTGTCTGATGGACTCACACCCCAAGATCACCCAGATCCTCCACACTGCCAAGTGTCTTACCATTACTATTATATTCTGTCTTCAGATTTGACCTACCAATATGAACCACTTCACGCTTATCTGGGTTGAGGTCGACCTGCCACTTCTCAGTCCAAATCTGCATTCTATCGATGTCCTGTTTTAACCTCAGACAACCCTCCTGACGATCCACAGCCTTTGTGTCACCAACAAACTTACTAACCCACCTTTCCACTTGTTCATCCCAAGCATTGATAAAAATCACAAAGGGGAGGGGTTCCAGAGCAGATCGCTGTGTAACACCACAGGTCATCGACCTCCATGCAGAATACGAACCAGCTATAACCACCCTTTGCAAGCCAATTATGGATCCACAAAGCAAGGTCTCACTGGATCTCATGCTTCCTTATTTTTTGAAGGGGGCTTTTATGGGGTTCCTTTTCAGATGCCTTACTGAAATCCATATACACTACATCCACTGCTCTACCTTCATCAATGTATCTGGTTACTTCCTCAAAGAATTCAATCAGGCTCGTAAGGCACGATCTGCCCTCGACAAGGTTATGCTGGTTAAGCCTCTCCAAATGCTCACAATTCCTGCCTGTCAGGATCTTCTCCAACAACCTGACCACCACCGAAGTCAGATTCGCTGCTCTATAATTTCCTGAGTTATCTCTGCTCTCTTTCTTAAACAAGGAAAGTCTCCAATCCTCCAGTACGTCTCCCATCTCTATTGATGACGCAATCATCATGGTAATAGGGTCAGCAATCTCCTCGCTTCCCACAATAGCCTGGGTTATATTTCATCAGGTCCGGGTGACATAATTAACTTAATATTTATCAAAAGCTCTAGCCCATCAACTTTCTTAATGACTATATGCTAAAGTGTTTCCGTCCGCTGTTAAGTCATCCCCACAATTGGCAAGGTTTTTTTCCCCCGGAGAATACGGAAGCAAAGTATTCACTAAGTACTTCCGCTACCTCCTCCGCCCCCATGCATAGGTGTCCACTCGTATCGCCCTCCCACCCCCGCCCCACTGCTATTATTCATTGCTATTGACGTTGCCTGACCTGCTGAGAATCGGAAGTGAGTCTCCACTCCCAATACAAACGGGTTAATGCCGCGTCTTAAACTTCCCATCCCATTACCCAGCCAGTAATATCCCCAGTCTAATTTCGACATCGCCTTTCGCCACCCAACGATTACTACACTATTATTACAACACCATTCTGTTCTCCCTCCACACTGCGATTAACGTATCCGGTCCCCTAACATCTACTCCCTCCATGCACCTATTAATCCGCCAATGAGTATCATTACACTCAACTTCTCTTAGAAAACCCTTTAATTTCGCTGTCTAATGTCACACTTCCTTCTCTCCGTACACACATTAATACCACGCATAATGTCACTTCCTCGCACCAGGCACGCATTAATACTGAACCGAACTAATGGGTTTACAAACTCTGCTTCATCCACTTATCCTTGTATTGTATAACTAGTGTAATCTCACATGGCTACTCCACACAGCCCTTAATAATGTACCCAGTAACATTCCTCTTCCCCCCACCATCCTCCTTCAACTCCCCTACTAACATTCCACTGTCTAATCACACTCTGGACTTCAGCCACACGCTCAGTAATAGCACAGCCTGTATAACCGCTCTTTGCTCTGAATCGGGGAACAACGAAATGGCAGATGACGCCAGATAATTCAAACATTCCCCACCGTGAAGGGCACCACCAGTGTGCCAGTCGTCCGAGACTACAGTAGACACAAGTGACTGCAGTTGCTATTACTGAGCAGTAGGTGTTTGGAAGGCTGAAAGATATGAAGTTCGTTAGACGAGATCACAGTGCTCTGAAAGGGGTAGCTGAGAGACTGTGGAGGCATTAGCGCTGAACTTTCAATAATCACTGGATTTTGAAAAGAGTCTGGATGAGCAGGAAATATCAATGTCAGTCCACTCCACTTCCTTATAAGGGGAGTAGGCAAAATACAGGTCAGGTAGCCTGATCTCAGTGACTGGAAACATGTAGTTCTCCATTATTACGGATGAGGTTCCGGGTACAGGGAAACATGTGATAACATAGGCCGATTCTTATCATGGCCTTCTGAAGGGAAAATAAGGCCTGATAAACCTGTTAGAAGGTTTTGAGAAAAACAGCAGACAGAAAAGACAGAGGAGGTTCAATGCATATTATCCAGTTTGATTTTCCGAAGGCCTCTGACAAGATGGAGCATCGGAGACTGCTGAACCAGATACTACACTTTGGTTATGTAAGATGGATGCCTTGCTGGATAGATGAATGGCAGGAAGCAAGGTAGGAATTAAATGGAGCTTTCATAGTTGCTGCCGGTGATGACTGGTGTTCCACAGGGGTCGTTGTTGGGACAGCTTGTATTTACTTTATATATCAGTGATTTATTTGACGGAAATTATAGCTTTGTGGTCCGTTTTGCAGGCAATACACAGTCAGGTGGAGTGATTGCGATTGTTGAGGAAGTAGAGTTTTAGCATTGACTTGGAGATTGGGCAAAGAAGTGACAGATGGAATATAACTTCGGGAACTGTTTTGTCCTGCAATTTGGTGGAAGGAATACAATCGTAGACTATTTTCTAAATAAGAAACAAATCCAGATATTGGAGGTGCAAAGGATTTCGGAATCGTTGTACAGGGTTTCCTAAATTTAACGTGCAGGTTGTGTCCGTGGGAATGAAGGTAAATGCACTGTGAGCATTCATTTCCAGAGTGCCAGAATACAAACTCAAGTGTGTAATGCAAAGGGATTACATAACTTGGAGCATTGGGGCTCATCCCTAGGAAACGGTGTGCTATCATTGGAGAAGTTGTCGTGGAAGTTCACGAGAATGATCCCTGGTATGGAAGTGTTAACGTATGAGATGAGTCTGGTGGCTCTCGGCCTATACTCGCCAAGTCAGAAGAATCTCTTTGAAACCTATCCAACATTGAACAAGCTCGACAGAGTGGACGTTCTCTGCAATGCAACCCGGAATAAAATGACATCCCTTTCAGACAGCATGAGGGGGAATCTCTTCAGCAAAATGATGATGAATCGCGGACTTCATTGCCAGATACATCTGTCGAGACCATGTTAGTGAGGATATCTAAATCGTATTTTCATATCTTATGGACTAGTAGGGTGTCAAAAGTTACAGGTAGAAAGTGGGAGACTTTTTATTACTTAGAGATATAGTGCACAACCCACCCATTTCTCACTAGCCGGATCGCGGTCTCTAAGTACGGAATGTTTCAATACTGCTTCTTTGTTGATGACCTTATGGTCTTCTTGACCAAGTAATTCCTAGAGCAAGCCCAGCCCTCATCTCCCTGTTTCTTTTGCTTTCCCAATGTTTCTCTTCTGCCAAAGAAACAACATTCCGCCACTGTCTTCCCTCATTCCATTGTCCCGATCTACCCTCCCCACTTCCTTTATCCACATTCCTGTCCATTCACATCCCATTGTTTTCAGCGTTTGGTCGCACCCAGTTGCATCGCTATAAGTCTCTGATGCTACTTACACCCAAAATCCCCCGCCTTCCTCAACGCTTCTCACCTGCCAGAGCGTTCTCCACCTTTTCATACCGATCCTTTAACTTTCAGTCTAATGAAGGGCCTCCACCCAAAATCCCCCGCCTTCCTCAACACGTCTCACCTGCCAGAGCGTTCTCCACCTTTTCATACCGATCCTTTAACTTTCAGTCTAATGAAGGGCTTCCACCCAAAATCTCCGCTCCATGGTTGCCGCCTGATCCGCTGACTGCCATCAGTAGCTGGATTATTGCCCCCAGCGCTGGAGATCTAAAATGTTTAGAGGGCTATCGAACGCATTTGATTAACAGGAACCTACTCGTTTACGTCTGTTTCCATGCATTTTTCTTTCACTGAGATTAAGATTTATCCAGTGAGCGTAATATATTTGAAAGGAAAGCACGAACGGAACAAGGCACTTTTTCAAATCAATGACGGCAACAAGACAGGCGCGCTTTAAAGCAGCGACGGCCCGAGATGATGGACGCGCTGAGAGAGGGAACTGAGGTCCGATGATTCCGGGGATTCGTTATACCCAGAATTAACTCCTGCCCGAGCAAATACAATGGCATGCTGGCATTTGTTTACCGCTGTAACAGACTCTTCAGTCGACACAGCACATAGAAAGCAGCAAATCATAGGTCAGGCTGTTGTTTATCGATTATAGTTCGGCATTATCCTGTCGGTACTAATCAATCAGGCCCTGTAGCACCACCTGTAACTGGATCCTTGACGTCATTGTTGAGAGCCCACCGTCAGTGCAGTTCAGCAATGACATCTCCTCGCTGACATACAATGCAGGGGCTCCTCAAATGCGCATGCTCAGCCCACTGCTCCTTTCTGTCAACACTCGTGTTTGCACAACTCGTGATTGCATGGCTATGCACAACTGAAGCACAATATGTGCAACAGAAGTTGGCACCTCTCATGCTAAAACATCAGATGTCGAGGGAGAGGTGTACAGGACTGAGATAGATCAGTAGGGTGGACGTTGTCACAACAATAGCCTCCTTTTCAATGTCAGCAGGACCAAGACATTTACTCTGGACTTCAGGAATCGGGAAAGCGAGAGAATACACCTGTCCTCATCATGGCGAAAGAGTGAGAAACTTTAAGTTCCTGGGTGTAAGCATGGCAGAGGATCTATCTGGGTCCACCAATCTGATGATGTGATCACGAGGAGGGCACGCCAGCAGCTCTACATCCCGACTTCATTAGCAGCCGGAGAAGATTTGGCCAGTCACTAAATTATTTTGCAAATTTTCAAAGATCTATGGCAGGATGCGTTCACACTGCCCTCGTCACATCTTAAAATGGTGTCTGTAAATGACAGGTTCGCAAGTATTTAGAGAGTGTTTACCCTGTTTCACGACGGGTTCAATATTCTCCACCATTAATGCTATCGTTAAGAGACTGTCTGAGGTAGAGAGCATCCATCAATAAGGAGTTTCGCCACACAACACACGATCTCTTCACGTTACTGCCGTCGGAAAGGAGTCAGAGATCGACATTCATGTTTCTAAGAACTTTATTCCCATCCACCGTCAGACTTCTGAATGGCCCGGGAACGCATGCACATGAGCTTGATATTCAGCTTTTCAACTATGTATTTGTTTTGGGAACTTATAACCTTGTGTTTTGCTGTGCACTGTTGCTGTGAAAAAAAGTGGCGACATACCTATGTCAACATTAATAAACCTGATTGTAACACTCATTGAATGTTACAGTGATAATGGGGACTTGGATATGCGGGTAGTTGGGAAAATCAGGTCGGGATAGGACTGCAAGCCCGGGAATGTGTCCGATGTTCAGGAGATAGCTTGTTGTAGAGATCACTGACAGAGAGGAAATTGTGGATTTGGTGTTCAGAGGCGGCGCGGCACGGCAGCGGCGGCCTTTCAGACCTGGTGTTATTTTAATTTAATTTTCTAATTTAAGTTTGATACAACACTTTTGATCAGGGCGCATGGATAACAGAGCGGCTATCTACCATCGCCAGATACTACTACAATCGGCCAAAAAACAGACCTTCACAAAGATCTGCTGGCTGAATTAAGTGACCTCGGCTTGCTGAGGGGAACGGGCCTACAATTCTCGGACTCGCCTGATGCTGGTAGCCGGAGATGGAGACGTCGTAAGCGATTTGTAAGGAAGCGGAAGCGAGGCAAGCGGGCAGGGGTCCGTGTCAGACAAAAAGCAAACCCTAGCCGGCCGGCTCTCCCGTCCATTCTGCTCTCCAGTGTCCGCTCCCTGGACTACATCCGACTACAACGAAATACTCGGCGGGAGTACCGAGTGTGCTGTGCGTACGTCTTTATAGAAACATGGCTCACTGAGGGAATTTTGGACGCTGCCATTCAGTTAGACGGGCTCGCCTTGTTCCGAGCAGACAGGGATGCAGCTCTCTTCGCTGAGACTCGCGGTGGTGGTGTGTGTATTTACATCAACATGGATTGTGTAAGAACTCTGTGCTGGTTTCCAGACACTGCTCCTCTCTAGTGCAGTTTGTGGCAGTTAGATGCGGACCATTTTATTCGCCACGGGAATTCAACTCTGTTCTTATATTCGGTGCGTACATCCCCCCCCCCCCCCTTCCCCCCGAGCGCTAATGCTAAGGAAGCGCTCTGTGAACTGTGCGGTGCTATTGGCGAACTGCAGAACGCACACCCTGATGGACTGTATATTGTCGCCGGTGACTTTAACCACACGAATCTTAAGTCAGTGCTCCCCAATTACCATCAGTATGTGAACTTTGCAACGGGGGTGGGGGGGGGGAAGAACGCGTTGAAACTGGTTTATACAAACATCCCCGACGCGTACTGCGCAGAGCCTCGACCCCACCTCGATTACTCAGACCACATCTCTGTTATGCTAATCCCAGCATACAGACCGCTCGTCATGCACTCCAGACCAGTTCAGAAGCAGGTGAAAACCTGGCCAGCAGGAGCCAGCTCTGCTCTCCAAGACTGCTTTGAGCACACTGACTGGCACATGTTCAGGGAGGCTGCAACTGATGGCGACTCTACCAGCATAAAGGAGTACACAGCATCAGTGATCAGCTGCATCAGCAAGTGTATTGATGATGTCACTCTGTCCAATACCGTCACTATACGCGGTAAATAGAAGCCATGGATGACCGTGGAGGTCCGTGCGCTGCTGAGTACCCGTGACTCCGCCTTCGGAGAAGACGACAAGGCAGCCCTACCAACAGCGAGGGCTAAACTGTCGCGGGTCATCAGAGGGGCCAAGCGTGCACACGCCAGCGAATCCACAGCCACTTCCAGGACAGCGGCGACAGGATGTTAGTTTGAAAGGAAAGGTTAAACCTTTAAGATTAGCCATGGTTTTCAAGGGATATTGGCAACTTGGTTCGGAAAAAGAGAGATATCTACACTAAATGTAGGTAGCATGGAGTAAATGAGGTGCTCGATATAAAGAATGCAAAAAGAATCTTAAGAAATAAATTAGAAAAGCTAAAAGAAGATACGAGGTGGCTTTGGCAAGTAAGGTGAAAATAAATCCGAAGGGTTTCTACAGTTATATTAATAGCAAAAGGATAGTGAGGGATGAAATTTGTCCCTTAGAGAATCAAAGTGGACAGCTATGAGTGGAGCCGAAAGAGATGGGGGAGATTTTGAACAATTTCTTTTCTTCTGAATTCATTAAGGAGAAGGGTATTGAAATGCGTCAGGTAAGCGAAACAACTAGGGAAATTATGGAAACTATGATGATTAAGGAAGAGAAAGTTCTGGCGCTTTTAAAGAATATAAAAGTGGACAAGTCTCCATATCCTGACAGGATATTCCCTAGGACCTTGAGGGAACTTAGTGTAGGAATAGCAGGGGCTCCGACAGAAATATTTCAAATGTCATTAGAAACGGGGATGGTGCCGGAGGATTTGCGTGTTGCTCATGTGGTTCCATTGTTTAAAAGGGTTTCTAAGTGTAAACCTAGCAATTATCGGCCTATAAGTTTGACGTCAGTGGTGGGTAAATTAATGGAATGTATTCTTAGAGATGGTATATATAATTAGCTGGATAGACAGGGTCTGATTGGGAACAGTCAATATGGATTTGTGCGGGAAAGGTCATGTTTGACAAATCTTATTGATTTTCAAAGAGGTTACTATGAAGGTTGTTGAGGGTAAAGCAGTAGATGTTGTCTATATGGACTTCAGTGAGGCCTTTGAAACGGTTCCACACGGAAGGTTAGTTAGGAAGGTTCAATCGTTAGGTATTAATATTGAAGTAGTAAAATGGATTCAACAGTGGCTGGATGGCAGATGCCAGAGAGTAGTGGTGGATAACTGTTTGTCAGGTTGGAGGCCGGTGACTAGTGGTGTGCATCAGTGATCATTACTGGGTCCAGTGTTGTTTGTCATATACATTAATGATCTGGATGATGGGGTGGTAAAGTGGATTAGTAAGTATGCAGATTATACTAAGATAGGTGGCGTTGTGGATAAGAAAGTAGGTTTTCCAAGCTTGCAGAGGGATTTAGGCCTGTTAGAAGAGTTGGCTGAACGATGGCAGATGGAGTTTAATGCTGATAAGTGTGAGTTGCTACATTTTGGTAGGAATAATCAAAATAGGACATACATGGTAAATGGTAGGGCATTGAAGAATGCAGTAGAACAGAGTGATCTAGGAATAATGGTACATAGTTCCCTGAAGGTGGAATCTCATTTGGATAGGGTGGCGAAGAAAACTTTTGGTATGCTGCCCTTTACAACGCAGAGCATTGACTATAGGATGTAATATTAAAATTGTACAAGGCATTGGTGAGGGCAAATTTGAAGTATTATGTACAGTTCTTGTAATCAAATTATAGGAAAGCTGTCAACAAAATAGAGCGAGTACAGAGGAGATTTACTAGAATGTTACTTGGGTTTCACCACATAAGTTACAGAGAAAGGTTAAACAAGTTAGGTCTTTATTCTTTGGAGCGTAGAAGGTTGAGAGGAGACTTGATAGAGGTATTTAAAATTACGAGGGGGATAGATAGAGTTGAAGTGGATAGGCTTTTTCCATTGATAGCAGGGGAGATTCAAACAAGAAGACATGAGTTGAGTGTTAAGCGGCTTAAGGATAACACGAGGGGAAATTTCTTTACTTAGAGAGTGGTAGCTGTGTGGAACGAGCTTCCAGTAGAAGTGGTAGAGACATGTTCGGTATTTTCATTTAAAGTAAAATTGGATAGGTATATGGACAGGAAAGGAATGGAGGGTTATGGGCTGAGTGCGTGCCAGTGGGTTTAGTTTCGGCACGGACTAGAAGGGCCAAGATGGCCTGTTTCAGTGCTGTAATTGTTATATATTTATATGGTTATACTTCTACACTCACACACACACACACACACACACACACACACACACACACACACACACACACACACACACACACACACACACACACACACACACACACACATATATATATATATATATATACATAAACAGAAATATATACACACACACATACAGTTGAATGCAAAAGTTTGAGCTCTCCTGGTCAAAATTTCTGATACTATGAATATTTAAGTGAGTAGAAGATGAACCGATCTCAAAAGTCATGAAGTTTAAGAGGAAACATTCATTTCAAAATGTTAAGCAAGATTAGTGTTTTATTTTTGTTTTGTACAATTTTAGAGTGAAATAAAGGAAAGGAGAACCATGCAAAAGTTTGTGCACCCCAAGAAATTTGACCTCTCGGATAACATTGACCAAGTTCTCAGACCTTAATTAGCTTTTTGGGCTATGGCTTGTACACATACATCGTTAGGGAAGGCCAGGTGATGCAAATTTCAAAGCTTTATAAATACCCTGAATCCTGAAAACTTGTCCCAACAATCAGCAGCATGGGCTCGTCTACGCAGCTGCCTAGCACTCTGAAAATTAAATTAAATGGTTCCCTCAAAGCAGTGGAAGGCTATAAGAAGAAAGCAGTGCATTTTCAGGTAGCCGTTTAATCAGTTCGCAATGTAATTAAAAAATGGCAGTTAACAGGAACGGTGGTTGTCAAGTTACGGTCTGAGAGACCATGAAAACTTTCCCAGAGAACAGCTCGTAGGATTTCTGGAAAGGCAAATCAAAACCCCCATTTGATTGCAATAGACCTTCAGGAAGATTTAGCAGACTCTGGAGTGGTGATGCACTGTTCTACTGTGCAGAGACACCTGCACAAATATGACCTTCATGGAAGAGTCATCAGAAGCAAATCTTTCTTTCATCCTCACCACAAAATTCAGCGTCGTAGATTTGCAAAGGAACATCTAAACAAGTCTGATGCATTTTGGAAGCAAGTCCCGTGGACTGATGAAGATAAAATAGAACTTTGTGGCCGCAACGAGCGAAGGTATGTTTGGAGAAAAAAAGGTGCAGAATTTCATGAAAAGAACACTTCTCCAACTGTTAAGCACTGGGGTTGGTCTAACATGCTTTGGGCTTGTGTTGCAACCACTAGCACAGGGAAAATTGCACTGATAGAGGGAAGAAATTATTTCATTAAATACCAGCAAATTCTGGAAGCGAACATCACACCGTCTGTATAAAAACTGATGATGAAAGAGGATGGCTTCTACAACAGGATAATGATCCTAAACACACCTCAAATTCCACAATGGACTACCTCAAGAGGCACAGGCTGAAGGTTCTGCCATGGCCCTCACAGTCCCCCGACCTAAACAACATCGGAAATCTGCGGATAGACCTCAAAAGAGCAGTGCATGCAAGACGACCCAAGAATCTCACAGAACTAGAAGTCTTTTGCAAGGAAGAATGAGCGAAAATCCCCAAACAAAAATTGAAAGACTCTTAGCTGGCTGCAGAAAGTGTTTGCAAGATGTGATACTTGCCAATGGGGGTGTTACTAAGTTCTGACCATGCAGGGTGCCCAAACGTTTGCTTCGGGCCCTTTTACTTTTTTGTTATTTTGAAACTGTCAAAAATGGAAGTAAAAAAAGCCATCTTGCTTAGAATATTAGAGAAATGTGTCATCTTTAACTTTATGTCTTTTGGAAATCAGGTCATCTTTTACTCGCTTAACTATTTACAGCAACAGAAATTTTGACCAAGGGTGCCCAAACATTTGCACGCCACTGTATATCATCACAATATTAGTCTACAATTCATTATCTTCCGGACATTGACAGCAGTTATAAAGAAATACAATAACGTCATTAATAATAAAAAAAAATACACACATGGAAAAAAACAAACAACCAAAGTAGGAAAGCTGTGCATCTGGAGACAATTTGAAGAACTCGTCGGACGGTGAGCCTCTCAGCCGCATCGACTCAGAGGACAGGTGAGGAGCCGGGGCTTGGTTTCGAGTTCTGCAGTAACGTCTCGGTTCTGGGGAGTAAGGTGCCTGGAGAAGGCATCTATTGGTATAAAACCAACCGCGGCTCTCCTCCAAATCCGCTGCCGTCCCTGGTCCTGAAACAAATCCAGATACGTCTGTACCCAGATTAGGCTGTGCTCTGGTCAACTTCTGCTTCCCATATCTGGCCGAGTTGAATCTGAAACCTGGCTATCGATATAAAAATCAGCACCCTTTCGCTTTCAAAATGGAGAGATAGCTATGGAACGGAGTGATAGAGCCGCTGCCTGGGATCATCAGCTCATGCCTAAGGCTAGGGCTGGGCATGACAGGAAGCGAACCGCTGGTGGTGCACTACGGAATAGGCTGGCAGGCACTGGAAAAAAAAAACGGGAAAGATACCACAGGCATTCAAAGTTGCCCACGAACTTCACAGCCTGTGATTCATTCATGTGTTTCTGAGGAGAGCAGTCCACTTACAACTCATATCACCAAGGCAGTTCACAGAAGGAATACACGCTTGATATGGCCATTCGAAGTAATCACGGTTATAATGTGTGCACACTATCGAGTAAGGGAACTTGAGACTGACATGGAAGGAGACAGGGACAAACATCATCAACAGTTTATAGTACAATATCCTTCCATGGAAGTACAAACCCCCTTTCTAGAAAAGTTGGGATATTTTCCAAAATGCTATAAAAACAATAATCTGTGATATGTTAAATTCATGTGAACCTTTATTTAACTGACAAAAGTACAAAGAAAAGATTTTCAGTAATTTTACTGAACAACTTAATTGTATTTTGTAAATATACACAAATTTAGAATTTGATGGCAGCAACACACTCAACAAAATTTGGGACAGAGTTAAAATAAGATTGAAAAGTGCACAGAATTTTCAAGTAACACCGGTTTGGAAGACTTCACATTAAGCAGGCTAATTGGTAGCAGGTGAGGTATCATGACTGGGTATAAAAGTCGTGTCCATCAAAGGCTCAGACTTTGCAAGCAAGGATAAGACGTGGCTCTCCCCTTTGTGCCAAAATTCGTGAGAGAATTGTTAGACAGTTCAAAAGGAACATTTCCAAACGCAAGATTGCAGATAATTTAAGTCTTTCAACATCTACAGTACATAATATTGTGAAAAGATTCAGAGAATTCAGAGACATCTCAGTGTGTAAACGGCAAGATCGGAAACCACTGTTGAATGCGTGTGATCTTCGAGCCCTCAGGCGGCACTGCCTAAGAAACCGCCATGCTACTGTGACAATTATAGCCACATGGGCTCGGGAGTACTTTGGAAAACCATTGTTACTTAACACAGTCCATCGCTGCAACCAGAAGTGCAACTTGAAACTGTATTACGCAAGGAGGAAGCCATATATCAACTCGATGCAGAAATGCCAGCGAGTTCTCTGTGCCCGAGCTCATCTAAGATAGACTGAAAGACTGTGGATCCGTGTGCTGTGGTCAGATGAGTCCACATTTCAGCTAGTTCTCGGAAAAAACGAGCGTCGAGTTCTCCGTGCCAAAGATGAAAACGACCATCCTGATTGTTATCAGCGAAAGGTGTTAAAGCCAGCATCTGTGATGGTATGGGGGTGCATCAGTGCCCACGGCATGGGTGAGTTGCATGTATGTGAAGGTACCATCGACTCTGAGGCGTATATTAGGATTTTAGAGAGACATATGTTGCCATCAGGGCGACGTCTCTTCCCGGGACGTCCATGCTTATTTCTGCAGGACCATGCCAGACCACATTCTGCACGGGCTACAACAGCGTGGCTTTGTAGACACAGAGTACGTGTGCTTGACTGGCCTGCTGCCAGTCCACATCTATCTCCTATTGAAAATGTATGGCGCATCATGAAGAGGAGAAACAGACAACGGAGACCACGGACTTTTGAGCGGCTGGTCTTATATCAAGCAAGAATGGACAAGATTTCCAATTGCAAATCTACTACAATTAGTATCCTTAGTTCCAAAACGATTAAAAAGTGTTATTAAAAGGAAAGGTGACACAACACAATGGTAAACATGCCTCTGTCCCAACTTTTGTTGAGTGTGTTGCAGCCATCAAATTCTAAATTTGTGTATATTTACAAAATACAATTAGGTTGGTCAGTAAAACTAGTGAAGACTTTTTCTTTGTACTCTTGTCAGGTAAATAAAGGTTCACGTGAATTAACATATCACATCACAGATTTTTGTTTTTATTGCATTTTGGAAAATATCCCAACTTTTCCGGAAATGGGGTTTGTAAATGCACAAGCAATAACAGATCAATTTATAGGGATTATAAAAGAAAATAACTTAATCCCTATAGACATGCTCAACTAAATAAAACATGAATTTTCATAAGAGCTAGAACGACACCAACCTACAGACCAGGAAAATGCTGCGCATGAAAATAATGAGGTTGCAACCCACCGAACCACTGATAAAAATGAAATTAATTCAACTGCTTCTCAATCGAACGTGGACAGCAACAACACAGCTTCAGTGCCTCTGGAGAATGCCGACGACGAAGCTGAGCTTACAGACAAAATAGTCCTAATATCTAACACCGCACTAACAGAAAATATGGACGTTGACCCAGCTAAAAGACCCTACATTCCAAAGCAAAATACATCATGAAAACTTGCAAAAATGTTAATACTTGCAACAATATTACATGACCACATCGTTTTGGAAAACTTGAAACATTTGAAGAAGCACACAATTACTTTAACGACAAAACAGAGGAACTCCTTATTTGAAACTCAACGCTGAATGATGACAGCAGAACACCAAAATGGAAGTAGAGATTAAGAAACAAAATTATAATCTTAAGAGCAGAAGTAGTGCGACTAATAGATATAAAAAAGATAACCAGAGCAAGATGATTAAGAGAAAAGCTACCGAAATATCAGCAATACTGAGGAAATACAAGATGCGAGCAGCCTAACAATCGTACTGTAAAGTTTACAGGTTGACTAAAATCAAAGTTCAGTGCTTACAAAGCCAGACTAGTTAGATACATGAAATACACAAAGCCACGAAAACAGAATTATCAGGCCAGGAAAAAAAAAAAGTTTCATATAGGGCTCTGAAATTAAATTTGACGCACCAAATTGACAATAGCCTCAGCAGAGAAAAGTACTGGAAGTAATAATATTCATAATTATTGCCATAAAAATAGCTTGCCTTTATCCGTGCATACCAATACATGTCGACAGGTTTCTCAAAAATCGTGAAAAAGTACGTGAATTTTTGATAGAAGGTAAAACATATCTGTTACCTAAAGGGAAAATCTCAAAAGATCCATCTACATATAGTCCTATTAGTTATATACAAACTGTATATAAAATTATAGCAAAATGCATTTCACAACGAGTTACCGCTCACTTAGAACATAGAAACATAGAGAAACTTAGAACATAGAACGTATATTGATTATCCACAATATATTTACAGAAGAGCAGAGAGGATAGAGTGAGGGTATGAAGCGATGTAAAGATTCCGCAATTATAAGTCAAGCCCGGCACACACACACACACACACACACACACACACACACACACACACACACACACACACACACACACACACACACACACACACACACACACACACATATGCGGAAAATACTAGAGACTCGCACAGACACACCAGACAGACAGACATATAGCAACAGATACCGGCACATTCGCAGGAACACCCTCAGACATAGATACATACGCATTCACTCACATACACACACACACACACACACATACACACACACACACACACACACACACACACACACACACACACACACACCGACACAGAGCCACACGCTATCACAGACACAGACACAGGCACCGAAACACGCTCACACACACTAACACGTATAGATAGACACAAAGAAATATAGAGACAGAAACACACAGACACAAAAAAATACAAACACAAAAAGACAAACACATGTACAGCAGCATATAGACACCCACACCCACATAGAAACAATGCTAGAAACACACCCACACAAACATAAATGCAGTTTCACATCTTCCTCTGCAGATCCCCACCGTGTTCTGTGTTCTTCCAGCATTCGACAAGTTTCACAGTGATTTCCTCACTTTTCTGAAGTCAGCGAGTATGGTCCGACAGCCATCACCCGTTCCTCGTAGGTTAACTCTTACCTTCCATCAAATGTATTAGTAGAGACTGTCCGAACTCCTTCTTGAGAAATAAGCCCGTGATATCGCTGTATCCCTCTCGAACAATGCAATACTGTATAGTTTCCGGAACCAGTATGGACACATCCCTCTGGAGTCCTGAATGTGCCCTTCCACGAAAGCTAAATGTTTTCTGTAGCCACGCCGTCTTGACAATGACGGAGCGCTATGTGCTAGCTGGTCTCTTACACAAACACATACAGACAGAGACAGACACAGACGCGCCTCCAAACAGAGACGCACAACACACACATCATACATGGTCACGTACAGGTATATAAACAAACAGACTCCGTACACACACGCACGCACAGCTACTGGAACACTCGGACACAACATCCATAGATACAGAAAAGCACACACTTGCTCAAAAACAGACATTGTGAGGAAGGCACTGAAAAGATCGGAGAGGATATGAAAGTGTTTATTCATCAACATGAATAACTTGCCAAAGCAACTTTGGCATAATTTACTTCAATATTTTGTGTCTGAAAAAAAGGGTCCTTTGACGTACATATTTATAGCAAAAGCACATTGTACATGATAAGACACCTTTGAAAGTTCAGACTCTTTTGTTAGATCCATCTAATTCTAATATATGGTTAAAAAGCTTCCGAGACAACTGCTGAGAAGGTTGAGACATTCACAGGCAGAGAGTGTAGCGAACTGGTCATGCGTAGGTAGGTGAGATCCAATTAATATGACGTCATGGTTGGCACAGAGACTGTGGGCCGAAGGGTTTGTTCCTGTGCTTTACCTGTCTCTGTTCTGTGTAGAAGTAAGACGATAGACGTCCCTAACGTTTACTTTCCGAGTACACGTTTCTCTCAGTGGTGATGAGCGTGGACATGTTTTGAACCAGGGCAAAGTTCGGTACACTTCAGGGAAGCAAACTGAGGATGGTTGCTGGTAATCGGGCGTTGGAGATAAAGCTACAATGGGATGAGCTGTGGTTACAATTGGGGGAGAAACCGAGTGGAGTAGCCGCTTTACTCTCAGCACGTCTCCTCAACCGATGGACAAAAGCCGCACTGATACATCATTATGTGGAGAGCTGGGTTTGATGGTGCTTGAGGAAATATCCCCTTTCGTGGAAAAATGTTGCTTGACATTTACACCGGTTAGTACCCTCAGAATTTCCATTGTTCTCATTTTCACAATTAGTTCACGAAATTAAACAGAATGGTGCGCCGCGAGGATTGCACTTGTCTGATGTAAGCGGATTGTAATTAATTGAAAATTATTTTTATACAGGTTGAAGTCTGTCCCTGCGGAGCGCTAAATTGTATTAAAACGCCAGGCATGTGCTGCCTCAACATTTCTTTGGGAGGTATCGCCTGTAGCATACGGAGACACATCACCGAATATGTCGGCAGTGTTGGATAGCCTCTGGAGTGTGGAGAAAATATTGTACGTGTTCATTGCCGTCATTGGAGTTCCCGGTGCGTGAGCAGAGCAACTCATGTTTGATAGTTCTGTGTGTTAACCGGTGTGAAACTGTTAATGGTCATTTGACAGGTTTCCAACTTGATAATCGTTTGGCAAATATCCCTCAGTGATGTCGATCTTGTCAATTGAATATTCTGATTTTGCATACTTAATGGTGAACGAAACTAAACCTCTGTCTCTCCTCTGATTCGCGGGATCGACTCGAACGCTGTTTTTGCCTTTAATGACACCTTGTCCAAAGCGGTACCAGTGCCGGGGACAGGCAGCTGTCCGGGAAAGTGTGACTGGGAGAGTTGTACAGTGCATTGTGATGTTGATCCTTTCTGAGTTACTAATCAGACCGAACTCCTGATCCGTTAATGGCACCTTGTCCAGAATGGTACCAGTGCCGGGGACAGGCAGCTGTCCGGGAATGTGTGACTGGGAGAGTTGTATAGTGCATTGTGATGTTGATCCTTTCTGAGTTACTAATCAGACCGAACTCCTGATCCACTAATGGCACCTTGTCCAGAGTGGTACCAGTGCCGGAGATAGGCGGCTCCCGAGAATGTGTGACTGGGAGGATATTAATAACAGAGCTGTTCAGAGTTTTTCCAGGGCTGGGGACAGAACGCTCTCCGGGAGGATGTGATTTGGACGGTTTTAATGTTCCCTTGTCCAAAGGTGCCCCACTGCTGGGGTCAAGCAACTCTCCAGTAAAGGTTGAATCTGAGGGAAATACATTGTGAAATTCAATGCTCCTGAGTGAAACTCTGGTCGCGTGCAGTATTTCACGTCATCCTGTGGAGTTTGTCACTGTCTGATTCTACTGCCTGTTGGTCAATAATTGTGCCTGATCACCTGAACCAGTGTTCACGGCTCTGCTAGCGTGTGTGTCGAATTGACCGGCTGGACCGGATGGAGTTTCCCCACGATTACTGAGGGCCTGTGCGACTGAGCTGGGAGAACCACTACAGCGCATCTTCAACATGAGCCTGGAGCAGAGAAGAGTACCCAGACAGTGGAAAACATCCTGTATTGTCCCGGTACCGAAGAAACCACAACCAAAGGAGTTGAATGACTTCAGACCTGTTGCCTTGACGTCGCACGTGATGAAGACCATGGAGCGGCTGATAATACAGAATCTGAGGCCACAAACCAGGCACGCCCAGGATCCTCTTCAGTTTGCGTATAAGGAGAAGGTGGGAGTGGAGGATGCTATCACGTATTTGCTGCACAAATCACTCTCTCACCTAGAGGGGGTCAGTTGTGCTGTGAGGATTACATTCCTTGACTTCTCTAGTGCCTTTAACACCATCCAGCCCAAGATCTTAAGGCACAAACTAACGGAGATGGGAGTAGACTCTCACATGGTGGATTGGATAGTGGACTACTTGACAGATAGACCTCAGTATGTGCGGTTGGGAGACTGTAGGTCTGACACGGTGGTCAGCAGCACAGGGGCGCCGCAGGGAACCGTACTCTCTCCGGTCCTGTTCACCCTGTACACATTAGACTTCCAATATAACTCAGAGTCCTGCCATATGCAGAAGTTCGCTGATGACACGGCCATAGTGGGGTGTGTCAGGAATGGACAGGAGGAGGAGTATAGGAAACTGATACAGGACTTTGTAATATGGTGCAACTCAAACTACCTGCGTCTCAATATCACCAAGACCAAGGAGATGGTGGTGGACTTTAGGAGATCTGGGCCTCATATGGAGCCAGTGATCATTAATGGAGAATGTGTGGAGCAGGTTAAGACCTACAAGTATCTGGGAGTACAGTTAGACGAGAAGCTAGACTGGACTGCCAACACAGATGCCTTGTGCAGGAAGGCACAGAGTCGACTGTACATCCTAAGAAGGTTGGCGTCATTCAATGTCTGTAGTGAGATGCTGAAGATGTTCTATAGGTCAGTTGTGGAGAGCGCCCTCTTCTTTGTGGTGGCGTGTTGGGGAGGAAGCATTAAGAAGAGGGACGCCTCACGTCTTAATAAGCTGGTAAGGAAGGCGGGCTCTGTCGTGGGCAAAGTACTGGAGAGTTTAACATCGGTAGCTGAGCGAAGGGCGCTGAGTAGGCTACGGTCAATTATGGATAACTCTGAACATCCTCTACATAGCACCATCCAGAGACAGAGAAGCAGTTTCAGCGACAGGTTACTATCGATGCAATGCTCCTCAGACAAGATGAAGAGGTCAATACTCCCCAATGCCATTAGGCTTTACAATTCTACCGCCAGGACTTAAGAACTTTTTAAAGCTATTATTAATGCTTTATGAGATGGTGATTTAGATGCATATCATATTTTTTTAACTGAGTTAAGTATTGTATGTAATTAGTTTTGCTACAACAAGTGTATGGGACATTGGAAAAAAGTTGAATTTCCCCATGGGGATGAATAAAGTATCTATCTATCTAATTGAACTGTCCTATCGAATTAATCAATGAACGGGGCAACTCAACCTTTGGTTACTGAATTGTTCCTGCTTTCCCTTTGAGACCCGTCGTAAAATGGAGCACAGCTTCAACCTGGAGATAGGTCTCGACACGAAACGTTTTGTTAATCTCCATGGATGCTGCTTGATCTGCCGAGATCCTCCAGCATTTTACCTGCTTTGGTTCCCTTTGGACGTGGATCGCTCCTCGGCCCCGTCAGATGTTGAGTTTCCAGATGCCTGGTCAGTCACGGTTAAATCAGTGAAACCGGTTCCACCAGTGACTGGAATGGGATTAGCGCCGATCGTTGTTGTCCATGTGGTTTATTTTTATCCCTGATGATCCCCCACACATCATCTTATCTGCACACTGAAAACGGCAGGTCAGTGACAGTGCGACCCGTGTCAGACGTTGCATTAGCAGCCGTTCACCGGCTCCAGCACTGCTGATCTTTAGCTGAAACCCGATCCCGTGTTAACTCCCTGAAGATATGTTCAGTATGTCCTGTGTGTGTACTCCTCTCTCTATCTCTTACCAGTGAATTTCGTGGCGATTGTGATCCTGTCCCGGGGAAAGTGCGGCCTCTCTACCTGCACCACTCGCTACCTGGTAGCCATGGCAGCGGCGGATCTATCGACCATTGTCACCGAGGTGATTTTTGTTCCTATCAAATACTATTACTTTCTGTGGAGCTTTGTGAGCGTTACCCCCGCTTGTAAGACTATCGAGGTACTGAGGTACACAGCCACAGACTGTTCTGTCTGGTTCACCGTCACTTTCACCTTCGATCGGTTTGTCGCCATTTGCTGCCGGAATCTGAAAACAAAATATTGCAGCGGAAAACTGCGGCTGTGATTCTAACGATAACCTGCGTACTGTCGTGTCTGAAAAACCTTGCCCGCTACTTCGCCCAAGAACCCTTAGTGATCATCGACAATATACCATGGCTCTGCAAACCTATAGACAATTATTTCACTGACCCAGGGTGGGTAGGATATGATTGGCTCGATACCGTTTTGACTCCGTTCCTCCCTTTCACTGTGATTCTGCTGCTCAACGCTCTGACAGTCAGGCACATTTTAGTGGCCAGTCGGGTCCGTAAGGGCTTGAAGGGTCAGAGCAAGGGGGAGAACCGCAGTGACCCGGAGATGGAGAGCAGGAGGAGGTCTGTGATTTTACTCTTCACCCTCTCCGGCAGCTTCATCCTCCTGTGGATGACAATGGTTGTTAACGTCATATATTATCAGGTCACAGGAGAAGGATTCGATTTCAATGATTCTGAATGGATCTTTCACTACGTCGGGTATTTGCTGAGGAATTTCAGCTGCTGCACAAACACATTTATTTACGCGGTGACTCAGTCGAAATTCAGGGAGCAGGTGATCAGCGCGGTGAAATATCCGGTCATCTCGGTGTTTCAGTTCATTAATAAAGCCACGGCCTGAGCATAACCCAGAGGCGACCACAGTGTTGCCATTCCGGGCTCCAGCTCCCTACATTCATCGCCTGATCTCCTGGGTATTCCCTGGTCGATTCTCCTATGGACCCGGCCATCTCCGGGACGTTAAAAACAGCAGGGATGAGGACAGCAAGACGATAGACGATGGAGGATAGAGGATCGTGTGTGTGTGTGTGTGTGTGTGTGTGTGTGTGTGTGTGTGTGTGTGTGTGTGTGTGTGTGTGTGTGTGTGTGTGTGTGTGTGTGTGTGTGTGTGTGTGTGTGGGTTTGTTTGTGTGTGTGTGTGTGTGTGTGTGTGTGTGTGTGTGTGTGTGTGTGTATGCGCGTGTGTGTGAGAGAGAGAGTGACAGAGCCATTGAGATAAAGAGAGAGACAGAAGAAAGAGAAAGTGTGAGTGGCAAATTGCTTTCCGAAAAATGAGAATATCACGCCAAAGATTTATCTGAAGTAATGAAACAAGAAACAATGAGCAATCTGAAGCAATGAATCAATGGGCAATGTGGGCGGAAGATGGGCTGCGTTTACCAGTGTTCATCTGTGGGGAAGATAGCGCTGTCAGAGTTACATGCCTATAACACTGTACTAAGCTCTCGGAACAGGACCTCTCGCACTTAATTGCCTACTCCTACAGACCTGCACCGTGAGCAAAACCCTCCATAGCCCGATCAACTATGCACTTAGCAAACCTCACTGAAATCCAGTTCGTGTACAGCACCTCTGCTCGCAGCTCGGTCACACTCTCACGACCCTCCGAGTGAAGAGGTTTCCCCTGATGTGCCCCTGAAACCTTTCAACTTTCACCTTTAACCCATGCCTCTGGTTGTAGTCCCACCAAACCTCAGTAGAAAAAGCCTGCTTGTATTTACCCTATCTAGATCCCTCATAGTCAAGTATGGTCCCATCAAATGTCCTCTCAACCTTCAGACAACACGAGTGAATCTGCAGATGCTGCAAATAAATAGAAACACAAAATGCTGGCAGAACTCAGCAGGCCAGACAACATCTATGCGAGGAGGTAGTGACGACGTTTCGGGCCCTTCATCAGGAGTGAAGTAACATGGGATGCGAGGCGGGATAAGAAGGGGGGGGGGGGGAGGGATGAAGTAAAGAACTGGGAAGTGATAGGCTGACGGGAAATGGGCTAGGGGTATCAACGGAGGTCTGTGAGTTGAACGTTCATGCCGGCAGGTAGGAGGCTACCTAGGCGGGAGATAAGGTGCTGCTCCATTAACCTGCGTGTGGCCTCATCTTGACGGTGGAGGAGGCCATGGATAGACATATCGGAGTTCGAGTGGTCTGTGGAATTGAAGTGTGTGGCCACAGCCTATCCAGCCTATGTCAACTACAAACCTACAGACTCTCACAGCTACCTGGACTATTCCTCCTCCCACCCTGTCTCCTGCAAAAATGCTATCCGTTTCTCTCAATTCCTACGCCTCCGCCGCATCTGCTCTCAGGATGAGGCCTTTCATTCTAGGACAAAGGAGATGTCTTCCTTCTTTAAAGAAAGGGGCTTCCCTTCGTCCACTATCAACACTGCCCTCCATCGCATCTCCCGTATTTCACGCACCTCTGCCCTCACCCCCATCCCCCCGCCAGCCCACTAGGGATAGAGTCCCCCTAGTCCTCACCTATCACCCCACCAGCCTACAGCTCCAACGTATAATCCTCCGTAACTTCCGCCACCTCCTACGGGATCCCACCACAAGACACATCTTCCCCTCCCCCCCCCAACTCTCGGCTTTCCGCAGGGATCGCTCCGTTTGAGGCTCCCTTGTCCATTCATCCCCCCCATCCCTCCCCACCGACCTCCCTCCAGGCACTTATCGCTGCAAACGGAAGAAGTGCTACACCTGCCCCCACACTTCTTCCCTCACCACCATCATAGGCTCCAGGCAGTCCTTTCAGGTGAGGCACCACTTCACCTGCGAGTCAACTGGGGTGATATACTGTATCCGGTGCTCCCGATGTGGTCATTTATACATTGGGGAGACCCGCCGCAGACAGCGAGACCGTTTCGCTGAACACCGGCGCTCAGTCCTCCAGCAGTGGCGGGATCTCCCTGTGGCCACACACTTCAATTCCACAGACCACTCCCACTCCGATATGTCGGTCAATGGCCTCCTCCACCGTCAAGATGAGGCCACACGCAGGTTAATGGAGCAACATCTTATCTCCCCCCTAGGTAGCCTCCTACCTGCCGGCATGAACATTCAACTCACAGACCTCCGTTGATACCCCTGCACCCCCCCCCCTTACCCCATCCCTATCTACAATTTTAGTCTGGTTCTCTTTCTCTCTCTTTTTCTCCCCTCACTATAATCTCCCCCAGGCCTACCTTTCTTTCTCGTTTATTTCCCATAATTCTCCACCTTCCCCCTAGCCCATTTCCGTTCAGCCTACCACTTCCCAACTCTCTACTTCATTCCTCCCCCCACTTCTTATCCCCCCTCAACCATCCCATATTACTTCACTCCTGATGAAGGGCTTTGGCCCGAAACGTCCTCAGTACCTCTTCGCATAGATGCCGTCTGGCCTGCTGAGTTCTGCCAGCATTTTCTGTTTTTATTTACTGTTCTCAATCTTGTTCGCTCGAAGCACTACAGTCCGAACCTATTCAATCTTCCCTTGATACTCGGGTCCTCCGGAGCCTGTATTATCCTTCTGAATTTTCTCTGTCCTCTTTAAAACATAATATCCCATCTCTTGCACTCAGTATTTTGATTGAGGGAAGCCAATGTGCCAAATAAAAAAATATTTCTGACTCCATTTACCTGTGACACACTTTAGCGCATTATGCACCTGTATCCCCAGGTCTCTTTGTTCTACTACACTTCTCAACACCCTACCGTTGACTGTGTAAGACCTAGCCTACTTGCTCCTACCTAACTGGAAATCGTCGTTTTCGTCTGCATTAAATTCCGTCTTCCCCTTTTCAACCCATTTTCCAGTTTTATCCTGATCCCTTCATTTGCATTTAAAACACGTGAAGTCAAGAAACGACTCTGGGCACGAAGCAGAATAAAGTTAATGGGAACGAAACAAATGCGGGTGTGGACAAGAATTTCTTCCATCTAACTTCCTCAATACAGATACAGTACTGGCTTCTTGTCAGTAATATATACATTGCCCTAGTAGAACGAACATGAGCAAAGTAATTTGACTGATGAAAAACAAAGATTTTCTGATTTGAATAGGCAGCGACGGGTTTGAAGGCGTCTTCAGCTGTGTTATCAGCAACAGATGATCTGAAACGCCCCAGTGCCGATACGACCGGGACCACTCGGCTTCAGTCCTCATCACAGCGATGGTCTGAACATGAACGACAACGTTGAAATCCCCCTTTGCAGAGATAGTCACCGGCTCTGAGAACATCCCAGCCACTGTAACGTTGATCAGCACATTCTACTGGCTGCCTTTGTGCAGGGGTGCTTCAGTCTGCTTCCCCACAGTCTGAGAATGTTGGAATCTGAGCTCTGAAAGTGATTGACAGCACACTCGGCAATGACAACCAAAGTCTTCATAGAATGTACCTTCAACTTCTCTTCCCTTACACAGAATAGATTCTTATCAACTGGATCGCGGCAAAGGTGCAGCGCGGAAGAAGGCCATTCGGAAGAAGGCTGTTCCACCGTTCTGCTGCATAGCAGTTTTCTATAAGATAAGTCATGTACTTGGATTATTGCGAGCTGTTCTCGGGCTCTTATATGAGAAATGACCTGTGGCATTGGATGAGGTCTGAAGGAGCTACACCAGGAATGTTCCCGGGAATAAAAAGGTTACCATACAATGAGCGTTTTATGGCTCTAGGAATGTATTCATTCGAATTTAGTACAGCGTAAATGGGGAGGGGTTTAATCTCAATGAAACATATCGACTCTTGAAAGGCCTACATAGAGTGGACGTGGAGCACGTTTCTATAGTTGCACTCGAGTAACAGAGGTCGCAGCCTCAGAATTCAAGGACGGAGTTTAGGATTGAAATGAGGAAGAGTGTCATTAGCCGGAAGGTGATGAATTTGAGAAATCCATTGCCAGAAACGGCTTTGGGAGCCAAGTCTTTGGGTCCATTGAAAGCGGTGGTTGATATGTGCTTGATTGGTCATCTGGCTAATGGTTATAGGGGGAACACATGGAAATGAGATGGAGACGCATATTAAGATCGGCCATGATTGAAGGGAAGTCCGCCATGCACGGTTCTAAGCCAGGCTGCAAAAGGAGGAGAGTTGGGCATGGAGATATCAACGCCATCCTGTTCGAAACAGAGCCAATGAAACGTCAAAGGAAATCACTAAGATGTTCTTCCCCTGGAAAAGAAGAATCATTGAAGATGGGTTGCAGATGAGTACAATTTGAATGGAGGAAGAGGAAGAAGAAGAGGAAGGAGGGTGACGGAACAACTCTGGAGGCCGAATGGATTCATTCTTCTCATGGTATCGTCTTACAGTCTATAAGGGCCTACACTGTGCTATAATCCTCTAGGTGGCGGTCTGAGATGAATGGTGTTCCGCAGGGATCTCTACCGGGGTCTCTGCAGTTTGTCTTAAATGACGTGGTGAAGACGCAGACGGCTGGTTTAACGCTGGTGGAGTGAACAGCACAGAAGACTAGCAAGGAAAACACTGGAATACCCTGTCAATCATTTGCAGATATGGGCGGAGAAATGGCAGATGGAGTTTAGCCATGCCAAATGTGAGGTGTTGCAACTTGGTAGGTCAAATGTAGAGAGGAAGTACATTGTTAAATGCAAAACCCTGAACAGTGTTAATGAGCATAACGATCTTGGGGTCAAAGCTCACAGCGCCCTAAAAGTGTCTCTGCAGGATTATTGGGTGGTTGAGATGGCAAATGGCACGTTTTCCCTTATTAGTTAGAAACATAGACATAGAAACATAGACAATAGGTGCAGGAGTAGGCCATTGGGCGCTTCGAGCCTGCGCCGCCATTCAGTATGATCATGGCTGATCATCCAACACAGAACCCTGTACCTGCTTTCTCTACATATCCCCGATCCCTTTAGCCACAAGGGCCATATCTAACTCCGTCTTAAATATAGCCAATGAACCGTCCTCAACTGTTTCCTGTGGCAGAGAATTCCACAGATTCACCACTCTCTGTGTGAAGAGGTTTCTCCTCATCTCGGATCTAAAAGGCCTCCGCTTTATCCTTAAACTGTGACCCCTCGTTCTGGACTCCCCCAACATCGGAAACAATCTTCCTGCATCTAGCCATTCCAATCCCTTTAGAATGGTATACGTTTCAATAAGATTCCCCCTCAATCTTCTAAATTCCAGCCAGTATAAGCCTAGTCGATCCAGCCTTTCTTAATATGGAAGTCCTGCCATCCCAGGAATCAATCTGGTGAACCTTCTTTGTACTCCCTCTATGGCAAGAATGTCTTTCCTTAGATTAGGGGACCAAAACTGCACACAATACTCTAGGTGCGGTCTCACCAAGGCCTTGTACAACTGCAGTATAACATCCATGCTCCTGTACTCGAATCCTCTTGCTGTGAATGTCAACATACCATTTGCCTTTTTCACTGCCTGTTGTACCTGCATGCCCACCTTCAATGACTGGTGTACAATGACACCTAGTTGAAGCATTGAATCCAAAAGTCAGGAGGTTATGTTGCAGCTTTATAAAACTCTAGCGAGGCCTCATCTGGAGAATTGTATACAACTGTGTTAACCCTATTATATATATATGTGTGTGTGTGTGTGTGTGTGTGTGTGTGTGTGTGTGTGTGTGTGTGTGTGTGTGTGTGTGTGTGTGTGTGTGTGTGTGTGTGTGTGTGTGTGTGTGTGTGTGTGTGTGTGTGTGTGTGTGTGTACACGATAAGGATCTGCTCAAAGGAAATTTGCCAGGCAAGTTCTTTCACAAAGAGTGTTGGGTGGCGGGAATGCGTATCTGTGGCGGTGGTAGAGGCAGATACATCAGAGACTTTTAAGAAGTGCTTAGATAGACAGATGATTCTGAAGAGACGGGAGGGATATGGACATTATGTAGGTATAAGGGATCAGTTTAGTAGCCATTGGTTACTAATTTAGTTGGTTCAGCACAACATTTTGTGTCGAAGACTCTGTTCCTGTGCTCTACATTCTATGGTCTCTGTCCATGTTCTACGTCTATGTTCTACGTCTATGTTCTATGTCTATGTTCTATGTCTATGTTCTACGTCTATGTTCTACGTCTATGTTCTACGTCTATGTTCTGTCTATGTTCTATGTCTATGTTCTATGTCTATGTTCTACGTCTATGTTCTACGTCTATGTTCTGTCTATGTTCTATGTCTTTGCTCTATGTCTATGTTCTATGTCTATGTTCTACGTCTATGTTCTGTCTATGTTCTCTGTCTATGCTTTACAACATTGTTAAGCCCACAATATTTCAAAGTGATTTCCAATTTAGAGTCTTGCTTTACCATACCAAGCACCAAAACTTCTTTCAGCATTTTGTCCAACTTTTCCTACCCATTCCTCATTTTCACAAAGGATTCCCATATAGCTCCCTGGGACTGCGCGCCTTTGCCCATCACCAGGCTGAGGAAGAGCGGGGAATCCTCTGACGGAGTTCTCTTCTCTGTGAGTTCTGTGATGTCTTGTAGACAATGAATTTTTTGAGTGGCAGACTGAGTGAAAGAAAATGGAGAAGACAATGCCGGCTCAGTGGTGGGTCGTCCCAGCGACTTTGATCACAGGAACAGTCACTGGGCAGCCACTTCTCCCATTCTGTAAATTTCGGGACTCAGTCATTAGCAGAAAAGCACTGACTGTGGAAATTACAAATCAGAATATGATGAATTAATTATTAATAGAATAAATTGGTCAGTTCTGCTAAACCAATGGCAGTTGATGAAGTTCCATTGTCTTCTTTAATTAATCTTGCTTCCATTACGCCAAAGCTAACCCTCTCACTGTTTCAGAATCGCTGATGAAATCCGGCGCCAAACACTGTGCTTTCATCCCTGCACATTGTAACTTGAACCATCTCACTGAGGGTCTGATGGAGATACAACCCCTGCCCTCTGCACATGTGATCACATCTCATCGATTATGACATTTCAAATACCCTCAGAATGGTTTTCTGATTCAGTCTGAAGGTTACAGTACATTCAGCTCGTCGTCAGACCTGACAAACCATGTCTTCCCACAGCTGGTTCCACCTGTTACTGTGCCCTCTTTCCTTCACTTCTAGGGATTCTGCATCTCCACAGAAACCCCTCACTTGCAAAGATTGCTTATACTCTTAACCATATCATTGTCACTTTCCCGTTACCTTGTCTGACTTGCTCATCTCCGGATGTTCTCCCGCTCACTCTCCTCCTCAACAAGCCTCTGTCCTCAGTCACCATCTATAGAAGGAATAATCGAAAAGCAGATTATTATTTAAATGGTGAAATATTTCACCATACTTTTGTGCAGAGGGACTTTGGAGTGCTTGTTCATGAATAGCAAAAAGTTGCCTTGAAGTTACTGCAGTTTATTAAGAAGACAAACGGAATGTTGATCTTCATAGCTCGAGGGATTGAATTCAGGAGCAGGAAGAACATGCTGCAACTAAACAGTGTACTGGTGAGGCCGCGCCTGGAGTACTGTGTGCAGATTTGGTGTCCATACTTGACGAAGGATATACTGGCTTTGGAGGCCTGCAGAGGAGGTTCACCAGGTTGATTGCAGGGATGAAGGGGTTAAACTATGAGGAGCGATTGAGTCGCCTGGAACTGTACTCTCTGGAGTTCAGAAGAATGAGAGGGGATCTTATAGAAACAAACAAAATTTAGAAAGGGATAGATAAGAAGTAGGAAAGTTGTTTCCATAGCCTAGAAATAGGGGATATTGTCTCAAGATTCAGGGGAAAAGGTTTAGGACGCAGATGAGGAGAAACTGTTGTTTTCCAGAGAGTGGTGAATCTAAGGAATTCTCTGCCCAGGGAAGCAGTTGAGGCTTCTTCACTAAATATATTTAAGGTACAGCTAGATAGGTTTTTACAGAGTAAGGGAATTAAGGGTTCTGGGGAAAAGGCAGGTAGATGGAGCTGAGTTTGCGGACAGATCAGCCATGATCTTATTGAATGGCGGGGCAGGCTCGATGGGCCGGATGGCCTACTCCTGCTCCTGTTTCTTATGTTTCTTATGTTAACTTTGTCCCTGCCTCCTGTTATATGAATCTCAAGTTCCATTACTCAATAGTATACACGCATTATAAACGTGTTTACTTCTAATGACCATATCATGTGTTTCTCCCTTCTCTGAACCGCCTTGGTGATCTCCGTTGTGAGTGGACTGCTCCCCTGAGAAACACGGGCCTCTCTTCTCTGAACTGCCTTGGTGATCTCCGTTGTGAGTGGACTGCTCCCCTGAGAAACACGGGCCTCTCTTCTCTGAACCGCCTTGGTGATTTCCGTTGTGAGCAGACTGCTCTCCTGAGAAACACGGGCCTCTCTTCTCTGAACTGTCTTGGTGATTTCCGTTGTGAGTGGACTGCTCTCCTGAGAAACAGGGGCAACAGTCGCAGCCTTTGGTCTCAATGGGCCACTTTGTATTCTGACAGGATCTTTTTTGTTTCCGGTTTCCCAGCGCCTGCCGCCTATTCAGCATCGCAGCACTAGCGGTTCGCTGACTGTCATGCCCAGCCCGAGCTCCAGACACCCCCTGGCGGCGATTCCCAGGCAGCGGCCGTGTCAGTCTGCTCCATTGACATCCCTCCATTTCTAAAGCCAAAGGGTATTGCCGTTTATACCGACAGACAGGATTTAGTTTCAGCCACCCCGAACATGGAGAACAGACGCTGACCGGAGCACCGCCTAATCTGGGTACAGACGTGTCTGGATTTGCTTCAGTACAGGGGGAGGGTAGGGGAGGTGGAGGTGTGCCGGGCTGGATTTACCCCAGTGGGTATCTTCTCCCCGGACCCTATGCCCCTGAACCCAGACCTCACTGCAGAGCTGGAAACCGAGCCCCGGCTCCTCACCTGTCCTCAGAGTCGATGCGGCTGAGAGGCTCACCGTCCGAAGACTGCCTCCGGATGCCGTTCCCAGTCTTTGTCACTTCGGCTGTTTATTCGTCTCTGTGTGTGTAGTTCTACACTTGATCTGCCCTCTTCAAAATTAAGTCCATGACATTTCTGCATCCCTTACAAACAATGCATGCTGCATAGTTCACCAAACTAGTATATGCACATCCCTCTGCTGTCCTGACTGCCTTCTTCCACACTCGACAAGTATTCTCGGTAGCCACTCCGTCCCGACGCTGTCCGCTAGCTGGTATCTTATATCAACACACTCAGACTCTCAACCAGAGACACAGACACGCACAATCATGCACAGACATGTACAGGAAAAAAAAAACACATACCCAGTAACACACACAGACATACAGGAGACGCACACACACAAACCGCATGCACACAGACCAGCGCACACTCACACAAGGTAGACATAGATAGGCGCACAAACACTCTCTCTCTCTCTCTCTCTCTCTCTCTCTCTCTCTCTCTCTCTCTCTCTCTCTCTCTCTCTCTCACACACACACACACACACACACACACACACACACACACACATACGTGCACACACGCATACATGTATATGTCACACGCACACAAGCAGAAACATACAAAATCACATGCAGCCAGGAAAATGGACGCACACATATGAAAAACATTCAGACACAAAAACTCGCATTAACACAGTTGACATTCACTGAAACACACAGACGTACGCATGTACACGCACAACATGCACACACACACACACACACACACACACACACACACACACACACACACACACACACACACACACACACACACACACACACACACACACACACACACACACACACACACATATGCACGTACGGATAGAGGCGCACAGACATACGCGCCCTGACACGCACACATGCACGACTAGACATTTTAAAAAATCTTCCTCTCCATCTCTTCTTTGCGTTCCTTGACATATAGTCAAAGAACTATAGACTACTGAGACTAAAGCTTGGACTGCTGACTTTGATGGTCATGTGTTCGGTTTAGGGGTGTGTCCTAGACGAGCCTTTATATGTACTGACTGTGACACAGTCACTGAGAAAATTGGAAAGGTTAGTAGACATGTAAGTGTTGATTCATCACCACAAATAGACATTTTCCTGGAGAGAAAAATGCTACGTCAAGGGTTTAATCTTCTGGAGACAATGGCGACAAAAGGGTGATTCAGTACAATTTTAACTAGGTTAACATAACTTACTTCAATATTTTGAGTCTGACAAACGGTTCCTTTGAAGTACACATTTACAATGGAAGAACATTGTAATTGATAAGATACCTTTGAAGTTTTACATACTTTTGCTGGTACAACTAATTCACACAGACAGTCAAAAAGCATCTTGGAAGAAAACCCAGAAGTCCGCAAAAAATGTTGTAAGATTGACAAAAGGTCAGACAGGGAAAGTGGGTAGCCAATTATGCATAGGATGGAGCGGTCCGTTTGGCTGGTATTGACACTGTGGGCCGAAGGGTCTTTTCCCTTCTCAATACCATTCTCTGTTCTATGTAAGAATAAGACAAATAGAAAGCAGCAGTGTTTCTTTTCTCAAACCATACATTTATCTCAATGGTAATGAACATGAACACGTGATTTTTATTTGATTCAGAACGAAGCTTGTTACACTTCACACAAATTGAGGATTGTTACTGATAATGGAGAGTGACAGGGAAGGATGCAGTCATGTTATCTGGAAGGACAACGTGAAGAATCAGAGTGGAGCGGCGTTTTACTCTCAACGGATCTGCTCAACAGATGGACAAAAGTCGCACCAAGGAAACGTGAGGTGGAGAGCTGAGTCTGATGGTGTTTGAAACAATGTTCCCCTTTGCTGGAAGAATGACGCTCGCAATTTACACCCTTAGTACCATCACAGTTTCCATTGTTAGCAGTTTCACAATTAATTCACTCAGTTAATCACATTCCGTCACTGCAGGGAATGCGCTTGTCTGACTAATCGGGTGGAAAACAATTTTAAAATCTTTATTTTTAAATCTGTTGCGCTCTGTCCCTGTGGAGTTGCTCAGTGTTATTAAAAACCCCAGGCATGCGTTGCCTCAACAGTTCATTCCGAGAGATCGCCTATAGCACACGGGGACACATCACTGGACAAAGAAAATGTCTGCTTTATTTGATAGTTACTTGAGACTGTATAAAATATTCAACGTGTTCATTGCCGTAATTGGAGTTCCTGGTGAGTGAGCGGAGCAACTCATGTCTGGTATTTCTGTATGTTAACCTGCAAGAACCTGTCATTGATCATTTCGCCAGCTCGCACTTGATGCTCGTCGCACAAGTATCCGTCGGGTATATCCATCTTGTCAAATCAACATCCTAAATGTTCATATTTAGTGACAAACAAAACTAAAACCCTGTCTCTGTCCCAACTCACGGGATGGACTTGAACACTGTACCTGTTTTCAATGGAATTTTCTCCAGTGTTGTCCCGGTGCTGGGAATAGGCATATCAGAGAAATGCACGTCTAGGAGAGATGCACAGTAGTGTTAATTGCTTCTGAGTTATTACAGAGTAGGTACATCGTCCTTTAATGACACCTTGTGCAGAGTTGTCACAGTGCTGGGGAGAGGCAGATCTCTGCGAAGGTGTGAATGGCAAGTTTCAATAGCATCTTGTCCAGAGTTGTAGTAGTGCCTTGAACTGAAAGGTGTGATGGGATCTTCTCCAGAGCTGCCCCAGCGTTTTGGACAGGAAGTCCTCCTGGAAGAGGTGACTGGAAGGCATTTAGTCGGAATTTACCCAGAATTATATCAGTGCCAGGGGCAGGCAGCTCTCCAGGAAGGTAAGACTAGAATGGCTTCGGTAGGACGGTCTCAGAACTGTCACGGACTTCGGGCGGGCCCTCTCCGGAAAGATGTGACTGGTAGCAGTTAACACCGCAAAGTTCACTGTTTCCGAATTATTGACCCGAGTGAACTGCTGTTCCTGTGTTTCACGTATCCCTCTGAAGCCTGTCACAGTCAGATTCCACCGACTGATCATCAAAAATTGGGCCTGTCCACAGATGTATTTACGTTGGTTTTTGAAATGACATGCGCTGTGGAATGAATCCATTAATGGAGCCACTCATATTGGGTTACACTGCTGTCTCTGTTTTCCCTCTGAGACCCGTCATAAACTGGGCTGCGCTTTGTCCTGAAGAAAGGTCTCGGCGGGATACTTTGAATGCTTGTTCAGTTGCATGAATGATGCTTGAGTCGCAAAGTTCATCCAGCATTTGCGGTGTGTTGCTTCGCTTTGGATACATTCTTCGTCTCGGACAGATGCTGAGTTTCCAGCTGCCTGGACAAGTCATGGTTAAATCAGTGAAACAGGTCCCATCAGCGACTGGAATAGTGATTGGAACCGATCGTTGTTCTGTATGCAGCTCGTTGTTAACTCCGACAATTACCCACATATCGCCCTATCTCAGCACTGAAAAGGTTAAGTGAGAGACAGGGTTACACTTGTCTCCGTTTGGATAAGCGGCCCTCCCAAACACTCTTGATCTTTCGCTGAAACCCGATCCTGTATTCATTCCGGTAGACTGTGTTCAATAATGCAGTGTCTGTTTTCTTTTCTCTCCGCAGTGAACTTAACGGCGATTGTGATCCTGTCCCGGGGAAAGTGCGGCCTCTCTACCTGCACCACTCGCTACCTGGTGGCCATGGCAGCGGCGGATCTACTGACCGTCGTTACCGAGGTCATATTGCGTCAAATCATATATAATTACTATCCGTGGACTTTTCTCAGCATTACCCCTGTGTGCAGAGTTATCGAGGTACTGAGGTTCACAGCCACATACTCTTCTGTCTGGTTCACCGTCACCTTCACCTTTGATCGGTTTGTCGCCATTTGCTATCATAAGCTGAAAACAAAATTTTGCACTGGGAAAACTGCGGCTGTAGTTCTAATAACAGCCGGCGTGCTGTCCTTTCTGAAAACTGTTCCCCGCTTCTTCATCTGGGAACCCAGGGAGACTATCAACAATGTACCGTGGTTCTGTAAAATCATGGACTATATTTCCAGTGACCCCTGGTGGAGAGTAGATGGTTGGCTCGATACAGTTTTAAATCCGTTCATCCCTTTCGCTGTGATTCTGCTGCTCAACGCTCTGACGGTCCGGCACATTGTTGTGGCCAGTCGTGTCCGTAAGGAGCTGAAGGGTCAGAGCAAGGGGGAGAACAGCAGAGACCCGGAGATGGAGAGCCGGAGGAGGTCTGTGGTTTTACTCTTCACAATCTCCGGCAGCTTCATCCTCCTGTGGGTGACGAACGTAGTAAATTTCATGTATTATGAGATCAAAGGAATAGGGTTTAATTTCAATGATTCTGAATGGATCTTTCATCACGTCGGAGCCTTGCTGAAGAATTTCAGCTGCTGCACGAACACATTTATTTACGCCGTGACTCAGTCGAAATTCAGGGAGCAGATGATCAGCGCGGTGAAGTATCCTATCATCACCGTCCGTCAGTTGATTAATAAAGCCTCGCATTGAGAACAAACCAGAGCGTACAGCAGCGTCTCCTGTCTGGGTACGAGCTCCTTACGCTCACCGCTTGACCTCACAGGTGATATTCCTGGGTGCTTTGTCGCATCAACTGGCAGCCCCGGGATACTAGGGGCATCAGCCCCTGGTGTGGAATACAAGAGGAGGGAGGAGAGGGTATCGCGATCGAGTGAGACGGGCATGTGGTTGCGAAGGGTAGTCGTGAGGGAATGGCTAAGTGAGGTGGTGAACAGAGAGTGGTGCTGGCGTGCGGTTGGTGAGATTGGGAGAACGAGAGAAATAAAATGTGTGTGTGTGTGTGTGTGTGTGTGTGTGTGTGTGTGTGTGTGTGTGTGTGTGTGTGTGTGTGTGTGTGTGTGTGTGTGTGTGTGTGTGTGTGTGTGTGTGTGTATGAGAGAGAGCGAAATGTGGATAAACTGGAAGGAGTGTAGAAACGATTTACGAGAATGCCGCCAGTACGAGGGGGCCTGTGTCATAGGGAGAGTTTGGCCAGGTTGGGTGATTATTGCTTGGAACCTACAAGAGTGAGAAGGAACCAAATGGCAACGATTAAAGGTAGCAGAAATTCGGAGAAGGAGGACGGTGACTGTTCAAGGTCCTGCTTATAACTGGCGTCTACAAAAGAGCCCCACTGGAGTGACCAGCCTTGTTTCTATGTTCTACCCACAGTAACTGCAAGGTTTGTGGGAGGGGAGGGAATTCACATGCCTCTTCTTATTCTTGCAAATCAGTACATGGTGGAGTGGCGGGGTTCCATTTCTGGGATCAGTGCACAGTCACTGTAGGGTCGTTGGATTTTGTGAGTAAAACGTACCCGAGTCGTTTTAAGTGTTTTACACAGGCCGCAGCACTTTACTTCCATTACGACCAAAACCGAAAGCAATCGCCCTGCCCTGACGTCACTACTTTTAAAGTGAGCACAGCAACTTAATGACCGTGCTTGTGAATTATGTCGAACGTTCTATTATGAACGATATGTGTTATTTGTCACCCTTTACAATTCTCTACAATTGCTTCGCAACACCGGAGCCTGCGGTTGGGACGGGGAGAATCATTGCTGAATCACCTCAGTTTTGGGATCAGTTCGGTGTCACTACACAGTCTCCTTCTGACTCGAGTCCTCCAGTCGCGGAAACAAAAGTCGTGAATATTTTCTGGGCCTTTCGGGGTTAATCACGCCCTTGCTGAGGCGGTCGATAGCAGATGCACAGAGTTGTGGCCTCTCACCTAGATAAACCCGTTTACCATGTTCACTGTTTTTTTCTGAACCAATTGGTTTGGCAATTTCATGTCTTACGAATCCAATTCCATCTGCATGCACAAGGTCCACCTGTCTCCATTCAAGTGATATCTAATAGCGTCCATCGTATCTGCACCAACCAGCATCCCTTCCATTCACTCCAGACACCCACCACTATGAGCAACCTGAAACGCACATCTACCTTAAACATTCTGAGATCGGTTCAACATTACCTTCTTATGTGTTTTTTTTACAATAACACTGTAGGGCAAAGATACAACATTACACCCGATTACAAAATAAGTAAATAGTGCTTAACCAGGATGTTCAAGTTTATTGATATTTTTCCTGTGGATAGGTGACAAGAACCGCACACGATACTCCAAGTTTTTTTTTTTGAGAAGCTATACAATTTCAACATAGCATCAAAATTCTTGCACTCGGTACTTTACTTTATGAAGGCCAATGTGCCAACTTTTTCCTATCACCCTATCTACAACCCTCTGTAGGAATTATAGAATCGACCTCTTAGATCTCCTCGCTCACCTCGATATCCCACCATTCTCTGTGTAAATCCTATCCTCTACAGTCACACAACTTACAACACCTCACTCTTGTCTGCATAAAATTCCACCTCCCATGTTTCAGCCCATGTTAATATTGTTTCATTCATGCTGCAATTTTGATAAAATACTTCGCTGTCAACAGCATTCTAAATCCCGGAGTCATCTGCAATTCAGTATACCATATGAACAATGATATCCAACTTCGTACATAATCCCGTCTCTTAGAGCACCTTCCAATAATTTAACCACGACCGATGTCAGGCTCATTTGCCACCAATTGAACTGTTTATTCTTTGAGACTTTCCGGAACAACGTAAGAACATTAGATATCCTCTGGCAGCTTACTCTTGGCTCAGGACATTTGAAATACCTCTGCCATGGCACCTGCAGTTTATACACCAGCCTCTCACAACTGCCAAGATGACACCCTGTCAGGATCTGGACATTTATCCGACATAATTTGCCTCAAGTCAGCAATAATCCCCTCTTAGAACATAGAACATGGAACAGACACTTCGGCCCACAATATTATGCCGACCCACCAAAAAGCAATTAAAAAAAACTAATTCCTCCTACATACACAATGCCCATCTTCTATATCTCTCAATATCCTCATTTTAATGTACCTATCCAAAAGTCTCTTAAACGCCTCAAATGTATATGTCACTACCACCATACCAGGCAACGCATTCCAGTCATCCACCACTCTGTCAGTAAAAAAGAAAACGTATACCTCGTATCCCCTTAATAACTCCCCCCTCACACCTCCAAAGTATGACCTCTGGCACTTGAGGTTTATACTCCTGGAAAAATATCCTCGCTGTCTGTATCTATGCCTCTTATAATCTTACAAACTCTTATCAGAACTCCCCTCAGCCTCCGCTGCTTCCAGAGGAAACAACCCATATTTGTCCATCATTGCTTGATAGCTCATGCCTTCTAAAGCAGGCAGTCTCCTGATAAACCTTGTCTGCTCCTTCCCCAAAGCCACAACACATCGCTCCTATTGTGCGGCAAGCAGAACTGTATGCAATCATCCGCCATGATTCGTATGTGGTCCACCATCTCACTACTGATTTGACACATTTTTGACCATGTGCTGTGCCCCAAACAAATACAGATACGATATATATACTTACGATCCCCCGTCTAATTTGATTCCATCCATAACTGACGATTCAGATCGCCAAGATCACCAGTCTGGTCCCTTGAATTCATATATCTCTGGGGATTCTACTTATCTGCCCGAAAAAAAAAATCAATGCCATCTTTAGTTCTAAATTTTCTCTTTAATGTCACATGCATACTTCCCAGGCTATTCATTTGATCCTAACTGGCGATGCCTGATATGCACCTTATCCTCCTTCGTAGCCAAGGCCTTAATATCTCTCGAAAATCAAAATTCGTTATAGTCTTACTTTTTATTCCACGCACTCTGTACGCTCAATGTTTTAATTGTGAAGGTTTCCTTACTAAGCATATTAACCCAATCCATACCGCCCTGAACTCTTCCAATGCCATCACAATTGGCATTTTTCATCAATGTAGAATCACAATCCAAGGTCTAGTTAAATTATTCTCCATAATTATCCCGAAAGTAATGGAACTGTGATCACGAGATCCAAAGCGTTCTCTGACACATAACTCTGACACCTGTAAATAACGAACTCTCATCCTCTTCCCTGATGTCCACGATTGAAGATGTCTCTGACCCTGGCACTATCAACCGATAACAGGTGTTTCTTATTTCTCCAAAGATATCCAATGATTTTTCAGGCAAGATTTTCCCTTGAAGAGGACATGGTTACCATGGCCTATTTTATCGTCTGCCTCCAAGTACTGTGAGACCTCATGGTTAATAATGGTCTCCAACATCTTCACAACTACTTTGGCTCTAATCTTGGCTTTGATTTCTCTTGATGGCTACGGTTGTGAATACTTCTGTCACGGTCCCGGCCGTTAATTCCACAAATTTTCCCAATTCCCATTGATTGCGGCACACGTTTCTCATCTAGACCTGCATTATAAATATACCGGCTCTACATCCACATCCACTCATCGCCAGATCGTTGTTTTAGCCAGTGTGGTAAATCACGTTCCCGGCCGCTTAGGATTGTGTATTCGAGGTTTTACTTCAGTACCGAGTTTTACCTGTGTAACTCTGTCTCTCCGTGTCAGGATAAGTGTTGCCTGCCGTTTGTCTTTCCATTTGCCGCTCCGTGTTAAGGTAAGTGTTGCCTGCCATTTGTCTTTCCAGTTGCCGCTCCCTGTCAGGATAAGTGTTGCCTGCCTCCTGTTTCCTATTTGTAGTTCAGCTCCAGCAACGCGCTGGGTGAAGAAAATTTTTGCCTGCCTCCTGCTTTTCCGTTCACCCTCTTGTTTGCCGTTCAGGTCCCGCCACGCTCACGCCCTCGTCTGCATCCTAACTCTATCTTCCTGCCAGTGACCTGCATTTCAGTTCGCCCATTCTCTGCAACAACTGCTTCCTTCTTAGACTGATTCTTCCTTCTAATACTTCTTCCTCTTTGGGATGTGTATTTCCCGTGCCTTCTGAAATGCTTCCAGAAGTTCCAGCCACTGCTGCTGTGCTGTTATTTCTTCCAGTGTCCTTTTCCATTCTATTCTGGCCAGCTCCTTTCTCATACCGCTGTAATTCCCTTTACTCCACTGTTTTACTTTTTTTCTACTATTTGACTTTAGCTTCTACTTCTCAAATTTTAGTGTGAATTCCATCAATGTATGATTACTTGCCCCTGACGCTTCTTTTACCTTCAACTTTCTAATCAATTCTGGTTCGTTGTAATCTAGAATCTACAACCGATAATAGATTAGCTGATCCCCGATTGGTCTCAACCACGAGCTGCTCTAAATAATATGTCTCGTAGACACTTTAGAAATTCTCCCTCCTGTAATCCAGCATTAACCTGATTTTCTAAGTCTACCTACCTATTGAAGTCCCCTGTGACCATTTTAATATTGCCCTTAAGGCATGCATTTTCTGCCTCCCGATGTGATTTGTAGACCGCATCCTTACTGCTGTTTCAGGGTCCGTATACAGCTCCGATCAGGGTCATTTGAACCTTGCAGTTCCCTTGCTCTATCCACAATGATTCAACTCTTTCCGGCCCTACGTCAACTCTTTCTAATGGACTGATTTACTTTTTTTTTTACTGACAGTGGAGGAACCCCTCACCCTCTGCATTCCCGCATGTGCCTTCGATACCAGGTGTATCCTTGGACACTAAGCTCACAGTTATAATCTTCTTTTTGCTACGATTCAGTGATGCCGACATAACAAGTGCCAATCCGCAACTATGCTGAAAATTCCTTTATATTTTTCGGTGTACTGCACGCATTCAAATATAACACCAGGAAAGTCAGAGAGACTGGGAGAGATGGACGTGCAAAATTGGTCGAAGAGAGAGTTACTGGGACGAGAGTCATCACGGATCCGGCTGTCCCTGCATATCAGAACACATTGCTCAGGTATTTATCAGCGCCGCTCCCTTGCCAGCAAATAAAACCGCCAATAATGCCACAACTTATGAACTGCATAACAAATACCTGAAAAGCGCAATCATTAATGTACATGTCGGTTCCCTGCACAACTGGAGATGAGGGATGTGCCGCGGACAGAATTTCCTGCAACTTCTCGTTGTCGACTTGATTTTACTGGTTATGGTTTAGTTGAGAGAGACCAACGACTGACCCGACTGATGACGAAGCATCAAGCCATCGAGCCTCGGCATTTGCTACTATTTCCGTCGTATTATTAGGGGTGAACAGGCGGGTCAGGAAAAGTATTCACAGAATGTGTAACATCGGATTAGGCCGTGTTTATCTTTATGAGAGAAACACAGAAAGCGAATGCTTTCCCGTCACATTTTAAATAAATTTTTAGCTCAACTAAATGAAATCCGGTATTATTTACTAGCCAAACATCTTACTCTTCTTTATTTAGTCGTTCCGCACGAGAACGATTCAGGACATTGTTCAGAGGATAAAGAAGCTAAATTATGAAAAGACGTGCAGCTTGTATTAGGTGGGTGTAGATAATGGAACCCACCGGGGATATCGAGACGTCATTACTTACATATTTACACAGTAAATACTATCTTTGTTCCGCTGTCTCATCCCAGGAAAAAACAGTAAAGGTAATGGGTAAAATACCTCGTGCACAAGTAAACAAACGTTTACTATACTTAGCCATTGCGTGAGAATTTTTTTTGTAGTTTCGACCACGCTGTGTACAAGATAGAATTATGATGCATCACCAATCGGATTAATAAGTCAAAAAGAGATGTAGTTTATCCTTTGTAGCTTGGCATTTACAGAATCGTGGAATACGCCCAGTTATGTGTTTGTGTACAATAAATATAAGACATGTTTTTTTCTCCTAAAAGATTTTAAAATGATGTGTAAATATTGCTCCAAATAACAGAGACCATTGCAAGGATCGGAATAACGGCGCCATGCAGATGGGCAGTGATGTGTAACACAGCCTGGTGAATGTGCCCGACTCTCCACTAAGTCCACTCGCCTCCCGCAAACCACTACCGAGATTGGGATCGCACGGTCGTCCATATGGACCAGGCAGTTTGACTCTACTGGTGGAACATCGGAAGTGTTACGGGCCGGGGTTATTGTTCCAAAAGGCACTTCTGTTCAATAAAAAATGATCTACGCTGCAGTTTTATAAACACATCACTGAGCACGCAGATGTCATCATTGTTTCTCCAGAATCATTGCAGAGCTGAAATGGTGACATAATTTCTGGCCAGGCTGACGTCGTTGATTATGGTGATAATGTTATTGTCCCCTGTGGAGTTAATTGATCAAATTGATGATGTCACAGTGTACCATCGCTATTCACTGAAATGCATTCTGACGGCGTACATATTTTAAGTGTCTCCTTCATGTAAAAACAAGTCAGCTGCTGATTTATCCGACTGTCTGTGAGATCGCTGGAGTCAGCCGATCACAGGTGATTTACATCAAAGATATCAAAGCGTGCAGTCCCATGTTCTCTACAATACTGACTTCAGTTGTTGTCTGTGTGGACGGAATTGGCATTACTCCCCAAACAGTGGCTCTAATAAGCTCCCAGGCAGTGGATTATTCCGGACGTTACCTCCTTCAAATACAGAATCACTGCCTCCCTCATGCATCGGCTTTTATCTGAAACGTACAGCGGGTAAGTCGTAATCATGACGTCAGTAGATCCCAATTTGTCAACATGCAACAGGTCTCGTTCCTATGTCGATAAGTCACTAAAATGCAGATTGGCAATAATATGGAATGAACGCAAATAGATATATCGCATTCGGAATGATCAGACGAAGGAGAGAAGTGATTAAACAACGCAATGATATAATCTTATTGCAACTTCAGCTTCAGCACAAGCAACGTTTCAAATACTTAAAGACAAGAGATTCACCAGATGCCGAAAATCCAGAGTCACACACAAAATGCTGGAAGAAAAAACCTCAACAGGTTAAGCAGCATCCATGGAAATAAATAAACTGCCAATATTTCGAGTGAAGACCCTTCATTCGGACACGATAGAAAGGGGAAGATGGGAGAGTACGAAGATGGTAGCGGTGGTGGGGGGGCGGGTGGTAGCGGTGGTCGTAAGAAGGACAGGTGTGTAGTTGACAGGTGGAACCAGGTGGGGGAGCCATCCTTCTTATTCAGCCCTACGCCTTTTGCATTGTATCACCACCCAGCTTCTTACTTCATCTCTCTCCCCCACCAACCGGGCTTCAACAATCACCTTCTCTACCGCATTTCTTCATCCTCCCCACCTTGTTATTCTGGCGGCTTGCCTCTTCGTTTCCAGCCCGAATGAAGTGCCTCGGCCTGGAATGCCGGCTGCTTACTAACTTCCATAGATGCTGCCTGACCTGCTGAATTCCTCCAGCATTGTGCATCTGTTGCAATGTTTCAAATTCCACGTACATGGTAAACTTGCTTCCAGGAGGATAAATCCGAATCCCCAGCTTCTCCAATACACCCGCCGGTGCAAATACACAAACCGGGATAACCGTCTCACCCAGCGAGACGTGAATGTGTTCAATGGTGTCGTGTAAGGGGAAAGGAGATGCAAAGGGATCCAAGGAGGAACATTTTCAACCCGATGTCGGATCGATTTTAGAATCCACTCAGTAAGGTGATTGGTATTGGTGGAGGGAGTTAAACTTAAAATGTTTAGAAGTATGTACTGCACAGTCGGCTGGCAAGGACACCAAGCATGCGGCAACAGCTTGACTGCACTTCTGGAAAATGACGGCTAACAAAGGCATACCCTTCGCGGCAATAAATACAATCGTCGCCATTTTAGAAGCTAATCACTGAATCTACTGACAATGTCACTGCTGATCCAGAAACACCAGTGACTGCACTGGGTGTGTATTCCACTGACCCAGATCCTGCCCTGGCCGCACTGATAACATCACTGTCTACCCAGAGCCATTGATGTCTACACTGGGAAATGACTACTCTACAGTTCAATCATTTTCCACAATGGCAATGTCACTGCTGATCCAGAAACACCAGTGACTGCACTGGGTGTGTATTCCACTGACCCAGACCCTGCCCCGGCCGTACTGATAACATCACTGTCTACCCAGAGCCATCGATGTCTACACTGGGAAATGACTACTCTACAGTTCAGTCATTTTCCACAATGGCAATGTCACTGCTGATCCAGAAACACCAGTGACTGTACTGGGTGTGTATTCCACTGACAGAGATCCTGCCCTGGCCGCACTGATAACATCACTGTCTACCCAGAGCCATCGATGTCTACACTGGGAAATGACTACTCTACAGTTCAGTCATTTTCCACAATGGCAATGTCACTGCTGATCCAGAAACACCAGTGACTGTACTGGGTGTGTATTCCACTGACCCAGATCCTGCCCTGGCCGCACTGATAACATCACTGTCTACCCAGAGCCATCGATGTCTACACTGGGAAATGACTACTCTACAGTTCAGTCATTTTCCACAATGGAAATGTCGCTGCTAATCCGACCCTATCTCTGAGGACGATTGTATGTATCGTTAAATAAGTCGCTCATCGAGTCTATACGATATTCCTTCCATTATCCTTGAGCTGTCTCAACAAATGTGAAGATGCGTACCAGTGATATCAAACCTGGGTTTAATTGTGATTGCAAATCAACGTTCTGGAAAATTGCTGACGGACGTTCGTTGATCTTGTTGTCAAGCAATATTTTGGATGATTATATTTCACGTCGAAGAGTTTTCGTATGTCCACTGCTCCCGACAGCTTTTCAATTCTGGAGCTCAGTTTTCTATCGAAAAGAAGCCTCGTTTCCTTGCCGTTATCGGCCCTCATATACATTGATATCCAAGTCCCTTTTTTATCTTCTCCTCCCTTTTCACACCTTCGGTTCTAAAAGTTCTGATAATTTCACATCTTTATTGTTTCCTACCTGTCGAAAGTTGAGTTGATTGCAAGTAAATACTCTCAGTCCAATTTTACCAGAAACGTTCCTACTGTACTAAGTTAGCCATCACCACAAGAATCAAAGAATTTTCACAGTACGGAACACTGCCTCGGCCTAACCGATTCATGCTGAGCAAGAAACGTTCCGGAGCTGGACCCATTTGATTGGTTTTTAGTCATATTTTAAAGTCACGTCTCAGTCTACTCCGGTCCAATGTAAAAAGCCAGCGCCTCTTCCCCAGGGCACCACTGCTCAGTACAGGAGGACATGGCTTTAAGATAATGGGAGGGAAGTTTAAGGGGGATATTAGAGGAAGGTTTTTCTCTCAGAGAGTGGTTGGTGCGTGGAATGCACTGCCTGAGTCAGTGGTGGAGGCAGATACACTAGTGAAGTTTAAGAGACTACTAGATAGGTATATGGAGGAATTTAAGGTGGGGGGTTATATGGGAGGCAGAGTTTGAGGGTAGGCACAACATTGTGGGACGAAGGGCCTGTAATGTGCTGTACCATTCTATGTTCTATGTTCTATCTAGTCTCGCTTTGCAA
This sequence comes from Hemitrygon akajei, assembly GCF_048418815.1. NCBI lineage: Eukaryota > Metazoa > Chordata > Chondrichthyes > Myliobatiformes > Dasyatidae > Hemitrygon > Hemitrygon akajei. The sequence continues at coordinate 879,957 of NW_027331931.1, read as the reverse complement.
ACACATCATAAGACATTGCAGAATGAAGAATTATACAACCATTGTCAATGCTCCAGCAATCGCCTCTACTTTTAACCTCACTGTCCTTTGATAAATTCCAATAGGTTGTGGGAATTTTCAAGCTTAACTATAAAATGTTTCAAAGAATGTTGCGGCCATTCAGTCACTACTTACACTGGAAACGGTATTTCCACGGATGCAGTTCCCAAGACATTTGGAGAAAGTCTGAACACTTCAGGTGCAGTAAATGAAAATGCTGGAACAAAGTCCAACAGGGATCACATCAGACTCCGTTCACAGATCTGCAACACTCACTCTTCCATTTCCCATTTCATAGCAAGTTAATGTGAAATGTGTTTAAGAGACTGCTTCATGCTGTACGGCGTACACCTCTGAGACTGAGTCAAGTGCCAATCGGAAGTGGTAGAAGATTCAGAGTGCTCACTAGAAAAGCAAACAGTCACACGCACATCAGCTTCTGAAGCCACCGGTTTGGTTTTGAAATAAGGCCGTGAGAGGTCCAGTCGTATGATTAAGATGCCCCGGCTCCGACACCGAACGAGAATCACGCCGACAAAGGAGAGGGGACTTTGTCCTGATGTTAGTCGGGGAACAACAGCGTTTGTCTCCGGTTGCTGGAGCGGAACGTCACCCTGGGGAGCTGCCAACGGCCGCAGCGGGGAGCTACACTGTTAGCAGCCGCCAACAAACTCAGTCCAAGCTGGCAGATTAACTCCAAAGGAAACTTCCACACTAAAACAGCCACTCACTCAGATGTCCAAGAGACATTTTGAACCACCTGCAAAGTATCTCACGAACTTAATACAGCAGTTTCCCTCGATTTCTCTCAGCTCATTCAGAACGGCTCCACGCTGTGTCTGACCCCTCTTTATACAAAATATTTTGATTACAAATTCAGTGCCATATGTAAAAAAACAGTGAATAAACACAGACACTACACCACAAGTACAAAATACACATTAAAGTAAAATGTTTCCATCTGTGTCAATGATGGCAATAGCCCTCGGCGGAGCCCAACAGTCCCGGAACGCCGCTATGGTAGCCGTCCACTGTGCGTGTTCCTTCACAATATTTACCTAAGCACGACGATATCCTCTAAGCATTGCTACACAGTCTCCCAGGGCAGATCATCCCACCACCCTTTACCAATCCCCACGGATGGCTGATTTCCCCAGCCACAGAAGAAAGTTGTTCAGGACATTCTCGTCCCTCTATGCCCCACTCCTTACTGGATGACCGTATATGAACAGGGTGGGGCTAAAATGCAAACGCAATGCAGAGACAGTGGACAAGGGCAAGGGTGTGGAGCAGCAGCACATAAAAATCGTTCCTACTTGCATCCCTGAATGGGACTGTAGATGTCGAGGAGAAACGGTTCAAGCTGTGTGTACTCGGCTCTCGGAAAAGATTGTGGGGCCTGGGCCCGACAAACAGCTCAGCCTGGGACGGTTCACACACCTGAGCCGCGCCGACATCCACTGAGGTAGGGCAAGAGTCGGCCAGAACTCTGACCTGTGCCAGAGGAGGGGATTCCCGGCCTGAGGCAACCATGTTCCAGACTCTCAGTAGGTCCTGATAAAAGCCGGGCAGACTCCGCAAAGCAGTACGGCTGACGCCCGCCGGTGGTAGCCGCATGTCTTCGTGAAGACAGCAGCCCTCCGGAGGAAGAAAGTCGCCAACACGTATCACCTGGGAGGGTGTTCGGCGTCCAGGAATCTCTGCAGAGTCCTGAGGCAGAGAGCCGCCAGTCGAGTACGTACACACACCAGCGACTGTCCACACTCTCCCACTGGGAGACTCAAGACCGCTGCAGAGACCCAGTGTTTCCTGTTGCCCCAGAAGAAGTCCACTAACTTCCTCTGCATTCTTGCAACAAACGGAGCAGGAGGGGCCAAGATGACCATCCGATACCACAACATGGAGGCCACCAGCTGGTTTATGACCACCAGCCTGCCTCGATAGGAAAGCACCCTGAGAAGGCCTGACCAGCGCCCCAGCCGGCCATAACTTTCGTCTCCAGGTCCTGTCAGTTCTCCAGCCAGGTCTCCCCAGAAGGACTCAGGTAGACTCCCAGATAGAGGAGATGTCTAGTGCTCCACTCAAAAGCCCTCATCTCCTCTGACAGGGAGTCCACCTGCCACTGACCCATTAAGAGTCCGGAACATTTCGTCCAGTTGATCCTAGCGGAGGATGCTGCGGAGAAAACTTCTTGGCACTCGCGCATCCTCCGTAGGTCATTGGGATCTGTCATCATGAGGAGTACATCATCGGCGTAGGCCGACGGGACGACCTCCATATCCGGTTCACGCAGAACCAGACCTGTCAGCCTTCACCGTAGGAGGCTCAGGAATAGCTCGACACAGATCGCTACAATTGACCGGACATGGGGCATCCCTGACGTACTCCTCTCCTGAAGGGAATGGGTGCTGCCAGTGATCCATTGACCTTAACAAGGCACTCCACGGCAGAGTATAGGAGCCGAACTCGGGCCACAAAGTGTGGTCCGAGTCCAAAGGCCTGCAGAGTGCCCACCAGGAAACTGTGGTCTACCCGGTCAAACGACTTCTCCCGGTCAAGAGAAAGAAACGCTGCCCGGCACCCAGTCTCCCGCTGCAGGTGGATCAGGTCCCGTACTAGGTGGACATTGTCCTGAATGGAGCGGCCCGGGACCGTGTAAGATTGGTCAGGATGAATAACCTGTCTCAGTACTAAACCAAAATGGTTGGCCATTGCCCGGGCGAAGATCTTGTAGTCCGCACACAAGAGGGAGACCGGGCGCCAGTTCTTTAGCAGGCGAAGGTCTCCCTTCTTGGGCAGCAGGACCACAACAGCTCTCCGCCATGAGAGGGGCATTTCCCCGCTGACTAGGCAGTCCCCGAGAACAAGCCTATAATCGACCCCCAGGACATCCCAAAAAGCCTGATAAAACTCTACACTCAGACCATCTAAGCCAAGGGATTTACCCCTCCGGAGTTGCCGAAGAGCAGTAGACAGCTCCTCCCGAGTCAGGGAAACGTCCAGACGCGCTGTGTCTTCTGGGCTGACCTTTGGTAAATCTACCCAGCCCTCTCTGCACGCCCCCGCATTTGACGGATCTGGTGAGAATAAGGACCGATAGAAAGTGCGAACTTCTTTGATAATTTCGTCGGGGTCTGTGATGGAGGAGCCATCAGCAGCCAGTAGCTCCACCAGCTGCTTTAGAACTCCCCACCACTTCTCCAACGAGTAGAAGAAGGGTGAGCCGCGGTCCAAATCTTGCAGCATTTGGATCCGCGACCTCACATATGCACCTCGGGACTGCTGAAGCTGCAGATGCCTGAGTGCGTCCTTCTTCTCCTGGTATTCCTGCCACATTTGATGGTCTCCACCGGTCGGACCAAGACGGGACTCTAGATCAAGCAACGCTCTCTCAAGCCGCTCAATCTCAGAGCCCTGCCTCTTTGTCGACCCCCTAGTGTACTCCCGACATAAAAACCGGATGTGGGCTTTGCCCACATCCCACCACAGCCGTAGGGAGCTGGACTCTCTCCGTCTCTCTCTCCAGGTGGCCCAGAACGCTCGGAATGAATCCCAGAATCGGCTGTCCTCCAGCAGCCGGTTGATAAAGCGCCAATACCCGGATCACACCCGAGGGTGCAGAGGAGTAAATTCCATCCACACAAGGTGATGATCGGAGCACGACACCGGCCGCATGGAGGACGCAGACACGCGGGAGACATAAGCCCGAGAGATATACAGGCGGTCTATCCGGGAACTCCCTTCTCTAGATCTTCTGGAGAAGGTGCTAGAGTCGGGGTGAAGATTCCGCCAGCTGTCCACCAAGCCAAAGGAGCCGACTAGCTCCTTTAACTTTTTCGCCGATGCTGGGTCGCGTTGGAGGCCCGAGCGGTCCTCCACCTCGAGGGTACAGTTGAAGTCTCCCCCGAGGATGACGCAGTCCCCCGGATCGATGGAACTCAACAAGGTGAATAGCTGACAGAATAGGCGCGTCTGCATCACCCCGCGCCTCAGAGCATACACGTTGATAAAATGCAACGGTACTCCATCCAGTCGCACAGCAAGGTGGAGCAGACGGCCGGGCACAACATCTTGGGACTCCTACAATTTCTGGCCGAAAGTTTGGGACCAACAGGATCGCAACCCCAGTAGAGTTGGAGCTAAGGTGACTCATGTAGACCCCGCCCTGCCACTCCAGGAGACAAGCGGACTCGTCCCCCGGGTTGGTATGGGTTTCCTGTAGGAAACTCACCGCGTATCTCCCATCCCTGAGGACTGAGAGATTGTTATATCTACGGAAAGAGCCCCTGCTACCGTTTACATTAAGACCAGCTATGCTAAGTTTCATTTCGGGAGCACACCAGGCCTCAACACCAGTACCCTTCCCACTGAGAGCGGTAGCGCCCTCAGCCGCACTATCCCGAAGAAAACCAAGAACATTCTTTGCTTTCGGGGCCCGACTGCTGTCATCGTTACCCTGTGACCCACCATCTCCCGAAGGAGCCAGGCTGCTTTCCACCCTGATGTCCCTCACCAGGTCATCCAGGAAGGATTTCAGCTGCCGTCTGTCATTCCCCGACACAACCTTCCCCTTCCCCTTCCGTCCGAGGATGACTCGCAGGGACTTCACCAGCCTCGGCATGCTAGGCCAGCGAAGCGAGGCTAGTTTAGGCCGATGCTTTGCACCCACAGAGGAGTGAATAAACTCTCTGATCTCCTCCACAGGTATCAATGGGGATTTTACAGGAGGGACGAGGATGTCCATTGTCTCGCTATCAAAAGAGTCTCCCTCCAACCCCTCACTGCAGACAGATTCCCCATCTTCCTCCTCATGTGGTCTATAAGTTGGTTGCACTTGTAACCCACATTGCGCAGCGTGTACCTCCCTCATACCTTCCCGCTCTACCGTCGCATCGGTCTTATCCACAGTTACGACTATGGAGGGAAAATCCCCAGGGACTCCCTGCAGGCCATTAGTTGTTGGGGTCGGCATTCAGGTTATATCACCCTCCCCAGTAGACAGGTATGAAGGGGACCCCAGCAGCTCTGGTCCAATGGATTCACCGGCAGCCTGATGCTGACAGTGAGAGAGCTTGGTCTCCTCTCCGCTCATACTGTTTAATACACTTGCCTCCAGGGAAGCGCTTACTGCTAGGTCTTGGGTGGATGGGTCCAGGTTTGTTTTAGTTGTGTAAACAGGCCTAGCAGTAGCTTCCTGCACAACCACACTACCTACCACAGGACTGGTGGCTACATCTGGGGAGTCAGCCACCCGGATTCCCACCACCTCCTGGGACTGCCCCGCATCTACAGTCACTGCCCTCTTGGGGGGCATTCCTTTCTCCTCTTCAAGCCGGAGCAGCACACAGGTGCGGGATTCACCAATACTCTCCGCTTCCATCACCCCGTCCGACTGTGCACTTCCCCGAGCCTTCCGGTACACTGCAGGGCAAATGAGCATGGGTTCTGCTGTCTCGGGGGCCGACTTCTTAGTGTGTTTGGAATTCTTCTTCGCTTTCTTGCCCCGCACAGGCTCCACACCGTCCTCCGCCTGAAACTCCCTGCACGTAGCCTCAGGAACTCCACCTGACCCACGGGAGCAGGAGCATGGACTGAAACAGACGTAGGAATAGGGGCAGGGGCAGGGGCAGGTGTAGGCGCAGGAATGGGATTAGTGGCGGAGGTAGCTGGGGCACTGGATCACGAGGTGAACTCCCTAGGTTTTCGGGTGTTAGGACAGTCCCTCCGAAAGTGCCCCGCACGCATGGCACCGTGGGCGCTCAGAGCTCCAATACCCCTGATAATCTACCCCCTCGTGCCGGACAGTAAACCAGCCCTCAACTTCGTCCTCCTTTTCCAGCTGCATGAAACACCTTTCGCCGGAAAGAGATTACGGTACGGAGCGTGCATCTCCTGAATTTGTGCCTGATGGCAGTTATTTCTGACCTTACTTGCCCCAAGCGTGCTCATGCGGGAAAGGTCCTCGTTGCGGATGAAAGGCTTTACGTGACCAAGGGCGATGCATTATGTGGGAGCTGTCACCAGCACCATCTGTAAAAATATGTTTTACACCGTGATCCCCCTACTGAGAGCCCGATGTACCAACTCATCATTCCTCAGAAAAAACACTGCCTTACCGAACAGTTTCTCGGTGGTCAAAACACCATCTCTCCCCAACAAGTCCTCCATAGCCTCCGCGCATATTTCCAGGGTAGTTCCAGGACGCAAAATACATTGCACCCCGCGTTCCACTTTCTCCGACCGAAACAGGGCGTTGTCCGAGGTTGGAGAGGCAGCCGCCTTTGCATAACTCCCCGAAGGCCTGCGACTCCCTGGAGACCGGTCCGGCATGTTGCTTCTATGTCCGAGTCGAGAATGATACGGTGGTGGTGCTGCTTATAAAGTCCTGGAGCGAGTTGAGTAACTGTCCGGAAAAGTTTGTACTCGACAGTACCTTGCTGGCTCAGTGCCAGAAATTCCAACGCCAGGAAAGGCTCCGTTCGTCCTGCAGAAACTCCAGGCCGTAGAGGCCGAGATATCTCAAACAATGTTTCGGCTCCTAAAGCGAAAGTGAGTCACGGCGATAAATATAGAAGGAGGTTGCCCCGATGTCAGTGGGGGCGAAAATAGCGTTTGTCTCCAGTTTTCCGAGCGACCCGGCTACCTGGAGAGTTGCCAGCGGCCACAGCAGGGAGCTACGCAGTTCGCAGCCGTCAATGAACCCAGTCCAGACAGGCAGAAAAACTCCAAACGAAGCACCCACACAAACCAGCCGCTCACATAAATGTCCAAGAGACGTTTCATACCATCTCCAAAGTAACTCACGACCTTAATACAGCAGTTTTCATCGATTTCTCCCAGCGCATTCAGAACAGCTCCACTCTGTGTGTGATCCCGGGAGTGTGTGTTGGGAGCAGTGGAGGGAGATTCACTCTGTGTCTGACTCCGGGAGTGTGTGATGCGACGATGTGGTGTTAGCTACACTCAGTGTATCACCATGGGAGTGTGTGATGTGATGGTTTCGAGGGGGCTTCGCTCTGTGTCTGACACCAGGGGTGTGTGATCGGATGGTTTCCAGGGAGCATCACTCTGAGCCTGACCCCAGGAGTGTGTGATGGGACAGTGCGGAGGGACATTCACTCTGTGTCTGACTCCCGGAGTGTGTGGTGTGACGGAGTGTAGAGAGTTTCACTCTGTATCTGACCCTGGGAATTTATGATCGGACGGTGTCTAGGGAATCTCACTATATATCTGACCCTGAGAATTTATGATGGGACGGTGTCTAGGGAGATTCACTCTGTGTCTGACCCCGCTAGTGTTATGGGACCGCTTGGACGGAGCTTCACTCTGGGTCTGTCCAGGGAATTGTTTGATTGGACGGTTTGGAGGGAGCTTCAATCTGTGTCTGACACCGAGAGTGTGTGATGGGACAGTGTCTAGGGAGATTCACTCTGTGTCTGACTCCGGGAGTGTGTGATGCAACGATGTGGTGGCAGCTACACTCAGTGTATCACCATGGGAGTGTGTGATGTGATGGTTTCCAGGGAGCTTCGCTCTGTGTCTGACCACAGGAGTGTGTGATGGGACGGTGTGGAGGGAGATTCAATCTGCATGTGACCCCGGGAGTGTGTGATTGGAGAAGTGGAGGAATCTTCTCTCTGAGTCTTACCCCGTGAGTGTGTGATGGGATTTTGAGGGGTGTGATTAACTATGTGTCTAACTCCGGGTGTGTGTGATGGGGCGGAGGGGAGGGAGTTTCACTCTCTGTCTGACCCGGAGGGAGTTTATGATGGGATGGTTTGGAGTGAACTTCCCCCTGAGTCTGACCACGGGTGTGTGTGATGGGACGATGCAGAGGGAGATTCACTTCGTGTCTGACCCCTTGACGATGTGATGGGACTGTGCGGAGGGAGCTTCAGTTTGTGTCTGACCCCTGGAATGTGTGGTGTGACGGAGTGTAGAGATCTTCACACTGTAACTGACCCCCGGAATTTATAATGGGTCGGTGTGGAGGAAGGTTCATTTTGTGTCTGACCCCGGGAGTGTGTGATGGGACCGCTTGGACGGAGCTTCACTCTGGGTCTGTCCTGGGAATTGTGTGATTGGACGCTTTGGAGGGAGATTCACTCTGTGTTTGACCCCGGGAGTGTGTGATGGGACAGTGTGGAGGGAGATTCAATCTGCGTGTGACACCGGGAGCGTCTAATGGGAGAAGTGGAGCGAACTTCTCTCTGAGTCTGACCCCCGGTGTGTGCGATGGGATGATGTGGTGGTAGCTTCACTCTGTGTCTGAACCCCAGCTGTGTGTAATCGTACGAATCAGAGGGAGATTCACTTTGTGTCTCACCACAGGAGAGTGTGTTGTGACTGTGTGGAGGGAGATTCTCTCTGTGTCTGATGCCTAGTGTGTGTAATGGGACGATGCGGAGCGAGGTACTATCTGTGTCTAAACTCGGGAGTGTGTGATGTGAGGACTGGAAGGAACTTCTCTCTGAGTCTGACCCCGGGACTGTGTGATGGGACAATGTGGACGCAGCTTTCCACTGTGTCTGACCCTGAGGGAATGTGATCTGTCAGAGTGGAGGGAGATTCGTTCTGTGGCTGACCCCTGGAGTGTGTGATGGGACGGTGTGGAGGGAGATTCGTTCTGTGGCTGACCCCTGGAGTGTGTGATGGGACGGTGTGGAGGGTGATTCACTCCGTGTCTGTCCCCGGGAATGTGTGAGGGGACGGTTAGGAGGGAGATTAACTATGTGTCTGACCCCGGGAGTGTATGATGGGTCAGTGTGGAGGGAGATTCAATCTGTGTGTGTCCCCGGGAATGTGTGATGGGAATGTGTGGAGGGAACTTCGCTCTGCGTCTGACCCCGGGTGTCTGTAATGGGACGATGTGGAGGTAGCTTCATACTGTCTCTGACCCCCGGAGTGTGTGATGGGACGGAGAAGAGGGATCTTCAATCTGTGTCTGTCCCTGAGGGAGTGTTATTGGTCAGTATGGAGGGAGATTCACTCGGTGTCTGACCCCCGGGAGTGTGTGATGGGACACGCCATCTGGGCCCCTCTAGTCCGTGCCGAACGCTTACTCTCACCAAGTTCCACCGACCTGCACTCAACCCATAACCCTCCATTCCTTTCCTGTCCATATACCTATCCAATTTTTTTTTTAATGACAAAATCAAACCTGCCTTTACCACTTCTACTGGAAGCTCGTTCCACACAGCTACCACTCTCTGAGTAAAGAAGTTCCTCCTCGTGTTGCCCCGAAACTTTTGCCACCTAACTCTCAACTCATGTCCTTTTGTTTGAATCTCCAATGGACAAAGCCTATGCACGTCAACTCGATCTATCACGCTCATAATTTTAAATACCTCTATCAAGTCCCCCTTCAACCTTCTACGCTCCAAAGAATAGAGACCTAACTTGTTCAGCTTTTCTCTGTAACTTAGTTGCTGAAACCCAGGTAACATTCTAATAAATCTCCTCTGTACTCTGTCTAATTTGTTGACATCTGTCCTATAATTTGGTGACCTGAACTGTACACAATACTCCAAATTTAGCCTTACCAATGCCTTGTACAATTTTAATATTATATCCCAACTCCTATACTCAATGCTCTGATTTATAAAGGCCAGCATACCAAAAGCTTTCTTCACCGCCCTATCCACACGAGATTTCACCTTCAGGGAACTGTGCACCGTTATTCCTAGATCACTCTGTTCTACTGCATTCCCCAATACTCTACCATTTACCATGTATTATTTCAGTTCATCGGGTGCAGGGAGCAGCAGTAATCCCAGGTCACTGTTTTTCCTCTAATGAGATTAAAGTCCGACACCAAGACAGGAAGTTACAGCGGTTTATTGATATCATCATGACAAATGTAAATTGATTCACTCACAGTCACACACAATTAACCGACCAGCGACAACGAGTGACCGGTTGAATAATCAGTCCCGTTTCTCACCGTCACTCTGCATCGGGGAACCGATGATTATAAAATCACACTTCAGGGCCGTGTCCGGGATCGCTGCAGATCCAGGGTCACTGCCGAGGGATTTGTCAGTTTAACATCATTATATCGGCCAGACTGCCGAATGCAGCGTCCTCAGCAAAGGGAGCAAAAGGATTCTCTGCCGGGAAAATCCCACCCCGGGACACCGGTGTCCCAGATTGAGCCCCGGACCCACGGGGTCTTCCTGTCTGTGTAATTACCCGGGGTCTCACGTGGGGAGATTCGACCACGCACATCCGGCGGAAGCTGCGTCGCCGGACAACAAGCGGAAACACGTCACTGCGGGACCGTTCCGATGTTACCGAGCACGAGGCAGGAGCCGGTTCCGTTCAAACGGTTGGGAACTAAACTAGGCGCGTGGCCATTAAAGGTAAGGGCGGGTGTTAAAGGGGAGGGCGGGAGTTAAATGGGAGGGCGGGAGTTAAAGAGGATGGCGGGGAATCAGCAACATTTCCCCATCCGGCGGGCGGGGATGTTCACACATTCAGATGTTCACACCATCACTGTCAGTCCGGGTCTGAGTTCCTGCAGAGACTCCAGTTCCTTCCCGGTCCAACCGAAGCTATTCCCCCACAGCCTGAAACAGATGGGAGAATAAAGATGAAATAAACAGATTACACAACAGTGTCAGTAACAGGGGACCGGGATTAATGTTTCAACAACACACACAGACAAATATCACCAGAAAACCCGCGGATCCGCTGATATTTTATTACATTGAACATTATTACAAACACTCACAGTATCCACTCCAGTCTCGGGAGGGTCAGTATGAGGCGGTTGAGACCGGGGACAGATCGGTCTGTCAGCGAGTTCCATCCCAGGGCAAGCTCCGTCAGTGATGGTTTTGTACTGAGAGCGGAGACGAGATCCTCGGCACCAGAATCTGTGAGACCGACACTGTCCAGCCTGGAGATGAGAGAGAGAGAGAGAGTGAGGGTGAAGGACACAGAGAGACAGGAGACGGTATAAATCCCCAGTGTTTATCAGTAACACAATTACTGATTTTTTTTCTTCACCACGACTGCGCAAGTCGGCCAGTGAGAACAGCAGAAGAGTTTAAAAGGAAGACAGATTTACAGAGCGAGCGTCAGAGGAGCGGGAGACAGAGTAGGAAGGCTTTGGCTCAACGGGGCTTCGGCGATAAAGGGTCGAGGCGAGGTAGGTTATCTGTTTACACACAGACAGAGAGTATGTGTGTGAGGCTGGTTTTCTGTGCTCGGTGTCAGATGTGGGAGATCCTGGAGACTCCCAGCCTCCTGGACGGCAACATCTGTACCCGGTGTGTCGAGCTGCAGCTCCTTAGGGACCGAGTTAGGGAACTGGAGATGCAGCTCGATGACCTTCGTCTGGTCAGGGAGAGCGAGGAGGTGATAGAGAGGAGCTACAGGCAGGTGGTCACACCGGGGCCACGGAAGACTGAAGAAGTGGGTCACAGTCAGGTCAGGAAAGGGCAAGAAGCAGGTACTAGAGGGTACCCCTGTGGCTGTACCCCTTGACAATAAGTACTCCTGTTCCGAGTACTGCTGGAGGGGGGACGGCCTACTGGGGGGAGAGGTGGGTGTGGGGGTGAAGCGACAGTGGTCGTGCTTCTGGCACAGAGTCCGGCCCTGTGGCTCAGAAGGGTAGGGAAAGGAAGAGAGAGGAGGTAGTGATAGGGGAATCTATAGATAGTGGGTCAGACCGGCGATTCTTTGGACGCTGGAAAGAAACGCGGATGGTAGTTTAACTCCCAGGTGCCAGGGTCCGGGATGTTTCAGATGGTGTCCAAGATATCTTGTAGTGGGAGGGATAACAGCCAGAGGTCGTGGTACATATTGGTACCAGTGACATAGGTAGGAAAAGGGAAGAGGTCCTGAAAAGAAGACTACAGGGAGTTAAGAATGAAGTTGAGAAAAAGACTGCAAAGGTAGTAATCTGGGAATTACTGCCTGTGCCACACGACAGTGAGAATTGCAATGGGATAAGTTGGAGGATAAATGCGTATCTGAGGGATGAGAGCAGGGGACAGGAATTCAGATTTCTGGATCAATGAGTTGCACTTGAATCCCAGGGGGATCGATATCCTGGCAGAGTGCTTTGTCAAGGTTATTGGGGAGAGTTTAAAAGAAGATTTCTGGGGCTTGGGAACCAAACCAATGTAATGGAGGAAAGGGAGGTTGGCTCACAAAGGGAGAGAGTTTGGAGACAGTGCGAAAGAGAGGATATGCCGGTGATAGAGAAGGGACGCACTCAGTCCGATGGTTTCAGATGTGTCTATTTTAATGCGAGGAGTGTTGTGAACAAAGCGGATGAGCTTAGAGCACGTGGATCTGTACTTCGAGATATGATGTGGTGGCCATTACAGAGACTTGGATGCTGCAGGGACAGGAATGTCTCTTTCGAGTGGCAGGCTTTAAATGTTTCAGAAAGGACAGGGAGGGAGGCAAAAGAGGTGGGGACCTGGCACTGCTGATCAGAGATAGTGTCACGGCTGCAGCAAAGGAGGACGTCATGGAGGGTTTGTCTATCGAGTCTGTGTGGGTGAAAGTTAGGAACAGGAGGGGGTCAATAACTCTACTGGGTGTTTTGTATAGACCACCCAACAGTAACAGGGACATCGAGGAGCAGATAGGGAGACAGATTCTGGAAAGAAGTAATAATAACAGGGTTGTTGAGGTGGGAGATTTTATTTTCCCAACTATTGATTGGCATCTCCCTAGAGTGAGGGGTTTAGATGGGATGGAGTTTGTTAGGTGTGTTCAGGAAGGTTTCTTGACACAATATGTAAATAAGCCTACAAGAGGAGCGGCTGTACTTGATCTGGTATTGGGAAATGAACCTGGTCAGGCGTCAGGTCTTTCAGTGGCAGAGCATTTTGGAGATAGTGATCACAGTTCTATCTCTTTTACCATAGCATTAGAGAGGGATAGGAACAGACAAGTTAGGGAAACCTTTAATTGGAGTAAGAGGAGCTATGAGGCTATCAGGCTGGAACTTGTAAGTATAAATTGGAAACAGATGCTCTCAGGGAAACATACAGAAGAAATGTAGAAAAGGTTCAGGGGATATTTGCTTGAGGTTCTGAGTAGGTACGTTCCAATGAGAGATGGAAAGGATGGCAGGGTACAAGATCCGTGATGTACAAAAGCCGTTGTAAATCTAGTCAAGAAGAAAAGAAGAGCTTACGAAAGGTTCAAAAAACTAGGTAATTATATGAATCTGGAAGATTACAAGGCAAGCAGGAAGGAGCTTAAGAATGAAATCAGGAGAGCTAGAAGGGGTCATGAGAAGGCCTTGGTGGACAGGATTAAGGAAAACCCCAAGGCATTCTACAAGTATGTGAAGAGCAAGAGGATAATATGTGAGAGAATAGGACCAATCAAATGTGACAATGGAAAAGTGCGTATGGAGCCGGAGGTAATAGTGGATCCAGCAAATAGTGGATCATTTGCTTCAGTATTCACAACGGAAAAGGATCTTGGCGTTTGTAGAGCTGACTTGCAGTGGACTGAAAAGCTTGTGAATGTAGATATTAAGAATGTGGATGTGCTGGAGCTTTTGGAAAGCATCAAGTTGGATAAATCACCGGGACATGATGGGATGTACCCCAGGCTACTGTGGGAAGCGAGGGAGGAGATTACTGAGCCTCTGGTTATGAGCTTTGCATCATCAATGTGGACGGGAGAGGTTGCGGAGGATTGGAGGTTTGCAGATGTTGTTCCCTTGTTCAAGAAAAGGAGTAGGGATTGCCCAGAAAATTATAGGCTAGTGAATCTGACTTCAGTGGTTGGTAAGTTGATGGAGAAGATCCTGAGAGGTAGGATTTATGAACATCTTGAGAGGCAAAAAATTATTAGGAATAGTCAACATGGCTTTGCCAAAGGCAGATCGTGCCTTATGAGCCTGATTGAATTTTCTGAGAATGTGAATCAGCACATTGATGAAGGGAGAGCAGTAGATGTAGTGTATATGGATTTCAACAAGGCATTTGATAAGGTACCACATGCAAGGCGTATTTAGAAAGTAAGGAGGCATGGGATCCAAGGGGACATTGCTTTGTGGATCCAGAACTGGCTTGCCCACAGAAGGCAAAGTGTGGCTGTATACGGGTCATATTCTGCATGGAGGCCGGTGACCATCTTTGTGATTTTTATAAATGACTTGGATGAGGAAATGGAGGGATGGGTTAGTAAATTTGCTGCTGATAGAAAGGATGGGTGTGTTGTGGATAGTGTGGAGAGCGGTCAGAGGTTACAGCGGGACATTGATAAGATGCAAAAACGGGATGAGAAATAGCAGATGGAGTTCAACCCAGATAAATGTGAGGTGGTTCATTTTGGTAGGTCAAGTATGATGGCAGAATATAGTATTAATGGGAAGACTCTTGGCAGTGTGGAGGATCAGAGGGATCTTGGGGTCCGAGTCCATAGTACACTCAAAGCTGCTACGCAGGTTGTCTCCATGGTTAAGAAGTCATACGGTGCATTGGGTTTCATCAGTCGTGGGATTGAGTTTAAGTGTCGAGAGGTAACGTTGAAGGTATATAGGACCCTGGTCAGACTCCACTTGGAGTACTGTGCTCAGTTCTGGTCGCTTCACTATAGGAAGGATGTGGAATCCATAGAAAGGGTGCAGAGGAGATTTACAAGGATGTTGCCTGGATTGCGGAGCTTGCCTTATGAGAATAGGTTAAGTGAGCTCGGCCTTTACTCCTTGGAGTGACGGAGGATGAACCGTGACCTGATAGAGGTGAACAAGATAATGAGAGACATTGATCATGTGGTTAGTCAGAGTCTTTTCCGCAGTGTTGAAGTGGCTAGAACGAGAGGACATATTTTTAAGGTGCTTGGAAGTAGGTACAGAGGAGATTTCAGGGGTAAGGTTTTTTACGCAGTGAGTATTGAGTGCGTGGAATCGGCTGCCGGCAGCAGTGGTGGAGTTGGAAACCATAGGGTCATTAAGAGACTCCTGGATGGCTACATAGAGCTCAGAAAAATAGAGGGCTATGGGTAAAGCCTAGGTAGTTCTAAGGTAGGGACATGTTCGGCACAGCTTTGTGGGCTGAATGGCCTGTATTGTGTTGTATTCTCCATATATTATATCATATCATATTATATTCCTGTATTCTGCATATCTGAAGATGGACTGTCCACTAACATTTTTTATAAACCCACTGACTCCCATAACTACCTTGATTATACCTCTCTCCACCCTGCCAAATGTAAAAATGCTATTCCCAGTTCCTCAGTCTCCGCCGCATCTGTTCCCAGGATGAAGCTTTCTGTTCCAGGACATCCCAAATGTCCTCTTTCTTTAAGGATCGTGGTTTCCCTTCTGCCGTCATCAATGATGCCCTCACCCGCATCTCCTCCATTTCCCACAATTCGGGTCCTCACCCTATCCTCCGGTCACCACAACAGGGACCATGTTCCCCTTGTCCTCACCTGCCACCTCACCAACGTCCGATTCCAGCATATTATCCTCCGAACCTTCAACAGGACACGACCACTAAGGACATCTTTCCCTCTCTACCCCTCTCTGCTTTTCGCAGGGATCATTCCCTCCATGACTACCTGGTCCACACGTCCCTCCCCACAGATCTCCCACCTGGTACTTATCCCTGCAAGTGTAAGTTATACACCTACCCCTACACCTCCAATCTTACCACCATTCAGGTCCCCAAACAGTCCTCCCAGGTGAGGCAACACTTCACTTCTGAATCTGTTGGGGTCATCCATTGCATCCGGTGCTCCCGGTGCGGCCTCCGCTCCATGGGCGAGACCCGACGCAGATTGGGGGACCGCTTCGTCGAGCACCTCCGCACCGTCCGCCACAACAGACAGGATTTCCCGGTTGCCACCCACTTCAACTCTCCTTCACATTCTCATTTGGATATGTCCATACATGGTCTCCTCTACTGGCATGATGAGGAGCAATATCTCATATACCGTCCGGGTAGTCTCCAGCCCCTAGGTATGAATATCGAATTCTCCAACTTCCGGTAATTCCCTCCCTCCCTCCTCTACTGGCATGATGAGGAGCAATATCTCATATACCGTCTGGGTAGTCTCCAGCCCCTAGGTATGAATATCGAATTCTCCAATTTCTGGTAATTCCCTCCCTTTCCCTTCCCGCATCCCACTTTCACTCTGCCTCCTCTTCTAGCTACCTATCTTTCTTTATTTTTCAATCTTTTTATTAGTATTAAAAATATTATGAACAAAATACAATTGAGATATTAATAAAGGGATTACAAACATACAAATTCCCATTGCACGTGAAAGAATACATAAGCAATGAATACAGTATTAATAAGTTTTCCCGAAACATGAACCATATAGTATATATATAAACCAGATATATCTAGAAATTTCATAATATAATATAACATAATATAAAAAAGAAAAAAAATATCTATGCAAAGTTAACTAATCTACTAATCTAGCTCATATGTTTTGGTCATGTTCGCTTTTGAAAAAATATTGGAAAGATATTTTTGATATTATCTCTGCGGTACTCAACATCGATTTACAACCCCATCCTATTACCGCAATTTTTGGCTTACCGATGATGGACTTACTTCATTTATCTCCTTCCGCCTGTCGAATGATTGCTTTTCTCACTTTGATGGCTAGAAGATCTATTTTGTTGAATTGGAAGGAAATTAATCCTCCCACTGTATTTCACTGGCTTTCTCAAACTATGTTATGTTTAAATTTAGAAAAAATTAGAAGTGGTGTATTCGATACTTCTATTAAATTTGAAAAGATATGGAGACCATTTATTCAATACTTTCATTTGGTGAAATACGACCCTGTTCCAGGCTTATTGGTTTTATCAGCTTTAATCGTATTTATATTGAAAGGATCGGAGTTGACGACATTGATGTTTATGTATTCTTGTGATATATTATAAACAACCTTTTTTTTTCCTTTTTCTTTAGTTTTTTTTCTTTTTTTGTTTCCCTTTTTTTCCTTAGATACTAGATTAGTAGGTCTAGCTACCTATCACCTCTCATGATTCTGCCTTCTTCTACCCACCCACAGTGCTTTCCCCTTATATTCCTTCTTCAACTCTCCTGCCTATCCCGTCCATGCTTCCCCTCCCCGACCCCTTGATCTTTCCTCTGATTGGTTTTCCACCCTCCTCCCACATTGTTTATGGGGCCCCTGCCCCCTCCTTCTTCAGTCCTGTCGAAGGGTCTCGGCCCGAAACGTTGACTGCTCGTTTCAACGGATTCTGCCCGACCTGCTGAGTTCATCCAGCTTGTTTGTACGTGTTGATTTGACCATAGCATCTGCAGTATCTTTGTGTTTCCTGTATTCTGCTGTATGTTTTCGATGTTTCTATGCTTCTACTGATCACATTAATGTTCAATGTCAGACACCCAGTGACTGTAAACACAATCTCCCACAGTCTGGTACTTACCACAGTTTCTGTATTTTACACTCCGGCTTCCTCAGAGCCGCAGACACCAGTTTCACTCCTGAATCTCCCAGTTCATTCTGCCCAAGGCTAAACACAAACAAGTTGATGAACAGTGATTGAAACCATGGGTCTGAGGGAATTACTCTCACTGGGATATTTCAGGAAACATGAAACCCTTCAGTAAATCACTGATTGGAGTTCCGATCACTGTCAATGTCCCTCACTGCCCAGCTCCAGGGTATTGGCCGAATGCCAGTAATTTAGTCTGTCGGTGTGACCCTGTAAACTCCACATATTCTGTCTCATTCCCCGATGGTTAGAAAAGTGTTCCTGACATGAGAGGGTTGGGAGGGGCAGGGATGAAGGATGGGAGAAAGTCCCACAGTGAGGAAGATTTGTGAATGGGGAAATGTCGATGGGAGACGGTGGAAGAGACCCCACCTGAGGAAAAGGGATAGGGAGACAGAATCTGCAGGAGGAAGGGGGATGGGGATGAGAGGGTATGAAGGGGCAAGAGCGGGCGAGAGAGGGGAGAAAAGTCTCATAGCAGTATACGGATGGGAAAAGATAATCCAATCAGATGAGATCATCCAGAAATGGATCGTACGGGAGGTGTGGTCTGAACTGAGGCCCACAGTCGGGAGAGGAGATGCGCCCATTGGGTCTGGGTATCTGGTAGTGAGCACAGTCACACAGGTGGACTGATGGTTATAGTCACACACGGGGAAAGGCAGGGGAGGACAATCTGACAATGGTATTTCTTTACTTCTCACTGGGACAGTCTGCTGACGGTCTCTTGTCCCTCACCGGGAAGGGGGTGTGAATCTCTGACCCACCTGCTGCACTAAGTGTCGGTCTGGGTGTCAGTAACCGTGAGAAGGAACATTGTCAATGGACGTGTCACAGGCAGCGAGAAACACGGCCATTCCTGTGATTTACTACCATTAAACCAATGTTCATTGTTCACTGATCTGATGAAGTCTCCAACATCCCTTCACAAGGAACCACAGAACCCTCCTGTCCTTGGGGAATTACTGACTGATCTCCTGGTTATTTGTCACAATTCATCACAATCTGATTTGCTAGTTTTACCCAATTCCCTTTACATTGAACCAACACAATGGAACAGATTCACAATTCAGAGTGAGAGATAAATCAAGTTACCTCAACTCCTGGCACTTGTGCAGCCCGGGTCCCAGCCGCTGGATTCATTCACGCTGAATGTGGCAGTCCTCCAGGTTGAGGTGTTTTATTGTATCACAGAGTCCGATGACATGAGACAGGACTGCGCAGTCAATTGGAGTCAGTGTCATTTCACTGAATGAAAGTGTTTCCACAGATCCAAGTGCAGCCTGAGCCAGTCCACGATTCTGAGACTCAAACAGGTAGTGCAATGTGTTCAGGAGGCTCCTTTTACCAGCTTCACTCTCTGTGTTTCCACTCTGGCGTTTAACCTCCTCCTTCACCCAGTCAATCACCCGGCAGGTTGTCTGATGAGGAAATGGACCCAGAAACTCCTGCAGGCCCCGAGCTGTCATTGGGTTGGAGAGGCCAGCAACAAAACGGAGAAATACTTCAAATTGCCCATCTGTCGTGTTGTGGGCTTCAGTGAGGAATATCAGGATATCTCCGGGATGTGGATTCAGGAATTGTGCGACTGCAGCTACAAACTCTTGGATGGTGAGGTGTGGGAATGTGTACACCACGCTCCGGGCAGAATCCTCTCTCTCCAAAAGCTCCATCAGGAACCCGGACAGGAACTGGGAAGGCTGCAGATTGTACTTGATCAAATCTCCACCTGTAAAGACAATCTTCTTCTCGGACACTCCTCTGAAGGCCATCTGACCAACCCTGAGTAACACATCACGGGGGTTCTCAATCTCACGGCCGTGGTTTTTCAGGATGTTGTAAATATAGTAGGAGTACAGTTGGGTGATGGTCTTGGGAACTCGCTGCGGGTCTCTGACTCTTTGTTTGAAGAAGGGGCCCAGTGCCAGAGCGAGGATCCAGCAGTAGGAGGGGTTGTAGCTCATGGTGTACAGGATCTCGTTCTCCTTCACGTGTTTGAAAACAGCTGCTGCCACCATCTGATCTTCAAAATGCCTGATGAAATATTCCTTCCGTTTCTCACCAACAAATCCCATGATTTCAGCCCAGACACTGATCTCAGCCTTTTCCAATAAATGTAACGCAGCGGGGCGGCTGGTCACCAGCACTGAACACCCTGGGAGCAGCTTGCCCTGGATTAAACTGTACACAATGTCCGACACTTCACACCACCACTCGGGATCTGGGCACTGGTGCTTGGGTTCTGTATCTCTCAGACTGTTAGCAAAATCGATTCTGTGTTTGAATTCATCCAAACCGTCGAATATAAACAGCAATCCTTCTGGGTTCTTCCAGACCTCTCTCAGGATATTCCCAAAGTAAGGATACTGATCAACAATCAGATCCCTCAGGTTTATTCTGTTGTTAATGGAGTTTAAATCCCGAAATTTGAAACTGAAGACAAACTGGAATTGTTGATATATTTTCCCAGTGGCCCAGTCATGAACAATCTTTTGAACCATTGTTGTTTTCCCGATCCCTGGGTCTCCGGCCACTGCTGCCGAACTCCCAGATTGGGATTTACTTCGGGAAAAGCTGCTCTGGAACAGCTGATCCGTCCGGAGTTTTTCCAGGTGTCCACGGAGATGTTTTTCTCTCCACTCCTCGTGGTCTCTGCCTCTTGCCCGCAGCTCATGTTCCACCAGTCTCCGATCTCGAACAGAAGAAATGACCGTGAGCTCAGCGTATCGATCAAGCAGCTGGAAAACCTTCACCTTCTCCCTCATCAGGATCGTGTTCACTCTCAGTGTTTCAGTTTTTGCCCGCAGAGTCTCCTTGTGTTTCTGTTGAACATCTTCCATGGGAACAGACAGTGGACAAGCTGTTAGATGCCTCAACTCAGTACTCAGTATTTAAGCACACAAGCGTTAGCTCAAAGCTATTGCATTAACTGGATTCATCAATGGATGCTCGTACAGTAAATTTCATTAACAGACCCCTGACTGGACAGAGAGGCCTTGTCGAGATAAACACTAGATCATCACTTTTCCACATTAACTGTGCTGTAAAGGTGAGTATTACCCTGGTAGTTTACTGATCCCCGATTGTCTCGTACTGGACAAACACCCACTACTGCCACGGCTATCATTGTTCCTGTGGAAGAACTTTGAAAGTCCGATGTTGATGTGGTGCATGGAGATGTAGAAAAGGTTAGTGGGCATCCTCTCAGAGGAACTGGTCTGGGAA
This sequence comes from Hemitrygon akajei, assembly GCF_048418815.1. Lineage (NCBI taxonomy): Eukaryota > Metazoa > Chordata > Chondrichthyes > Myliobatiformes > Dasyatidae > Hemitrygon > Hemitrygon akajei. The sequence goes on along the minus strand of NW_027331931.1, from coordinate 859,223 downwards.
TCACAGTTCCCCCTCCCACCATCATTAATTCAAATTGCAAAGTATATTTGTTCACTGGCACGTGCACTGTGGGTGGGTGATTGGGGGAGAAAATGTCAATAAAACTGTTCAGGAGGTTGAGACAGTCAGCATTTTGACACAAAACACAAACAATTCCCCCGTGCATCATCACAGATGCTGCTCAGCTCACTGAGTTCCTCCGGAAAATGGTTTGAGACGGCAGATCTGCAGTCTCGTGTCTCTTAAAGGGTATGTATTGTAAATTCTGAACAGATTGAAGATACACAAGTTTAAAAGAGAAGGTCAGCACAGATGCAGCACAGAAACTCAGATAAAGAACACAATGGAAAACACAATAAATATAAATACATACGATACAGGAGTCACTCTGACCTCAGGTGGTTCTGACAGAAAATTTTAAAACCGTGCTGGTGGTGGGGTGGGGGTTGTTAGTTGTGGAGGGGTGGCTTAGTCATTGGAGGTGTTGATCAGTCTTACTGCTTGAGAAAAGTAACTGATTTTGAGTCTGGTGGTCCTGCTGTGGATGCTACGTAGCTTCCTCCCTCATGGGAGAGGGGCAAACAGCCCATAGGCAGGATAGGTGGGATCCTTCCTCCCTCATGGGAGAGGGACAAACAGCCCATAGGCAGGATAGGTGGGATCCTTCCTCCCTCATGGGAGAGGGGCAAACAGCCCATAGGCAGGATAGGTGGGATCCTTTTTGATGCTGCTGGCCCCTTCCCGGAGTCTTTCTGTATATACGTCCCCGATGGAAGGTAGGCTGAGGGTGCCGGTGATGCGTTGGGCTGTTTGACTAGCCGTTGTAGAGCCTCCCAGTCCGTCACAGTTATGCAGCATGTTGGCCTGCCCTCTGCAGCTCCGCTGTTGACGGACGGGAGTGTAGATGTGAGTACAGGTCAGACAATGTCTGTGGAAATGGGAGATGCTACTGGTCTATGACTTTAAACACAAGTTTGAAAACCGTGCTCATTTAATGTCGGGTGGGGAAGAAGAGAGCAGAGACCGAGGAATTTTGGTAGCAGGTAGTTCAGGATTTCAGTTGTCACAGGTTCTGCATAGAACATAGAACAGCACAAAAATAGGCCCTTCGGCCCACAACGTTGGTGCCAGCATGATTCCACATTAAACTGTTTAAATGTTCTCCCCATTTTTCCGGGATTCCAATTAACCGAAGATTTTGTCTTCGAGAACGATTTTCCAAATCAGTAATTTTAACTTCATAACGATCCATCTGTTGGGTCGTCGAAGTTTGCTCTTCTTGCATTTTTTCGATTATACGATCCTTCTTACGAGCAGCTTCTTCAAGAGCCAAAATGCTTGCTTGTTGTTCATTTGATTCCCGTGAAAAGGTCAGGAACTTTTCTTCGAGTGATCTCAAACGATTGTCATACTGTGCAAATCTTCCAAGTAATTTTTTCTCCAATTCATCAAATCTAGCGTCTATAAACTTCACAATTGATTCTAAAGTTATCGGTTCTCTCGTCTGTTTCGGTTCTTTTGCTCTAGACATTTCAGCGGGTTGAGAGTAATTCAAATAGTTTTTTAAAAAATTCTATATGTTTAGACCCCTTTAAAATAAGTTTAAGGGGTGTTTGTAGGTTAAAAAAAACGTAAAAGGTTTGGAGCAAAGCCTAGATGCGGTTTACTCCATGAGCGCCATCTTGAGACTCGCACTATTGTTCCTTTTACCAAAATACATTACCATACATTTCCCAATACTGTATTCCATCTGCCACGTTTTGCCAATTCTTCTAATTTGTCTAAGTCTTGCTGCAATTCCTTTGCTTCCTCAGCTACCCCTTCACCTATCTTAGTATCATCTGCAAACTTTGCCACAGAGCCATCAATTCCATTATCAAAATCATTGAGAAACAATGTGAAAAGTAGCGGTCCCGATACTAACCTAGGAAAATCACTAATCATCAGCAGCAAACAGAAATGGCCCATTTTATTCCCACTCCCTGCCTCCTACCCTCAGGCCATTCCTCTATCCATGCCAGTAGCTCTCCAGTAACGCCATCGGATTGTATCTTGTTAAGCGGCCTCATGTGTGGCAACATATCAAACATCTTCTGAAAATCCACCCTGCTTGGTATTTACTCAACGAATTCTAGCAAATTTGTTAAGGAAGATTTCCCTTTATATAACCCATACGGACTTTGACTTATTTTATCATTAGTCTCCGAATCTCGAAACCTGAACACTCATAATTGAATTGACTTTATTTCTTACATCCGTCACATACATGAGGAGTAAAAATCTTTATGTTACGTCTCCATCTGAATGTGCAATGTGCAATCATTGTAATTTAAAATAATTTATAGACTCAACAGTTTCCCAATCACTTAGCTTAGGCTAAGTGACCTATAATTCCACAAACAAGAGAAAATCTGCAGATGCTGGAAATCCAAGCAACACACACAAAATGCTGGAGGAACTCAGCAGGCCAGGCAGCGTCAATGGAACAGTTGCCGTTTCAGGCCGAGATGCTTCGGCAGAACCAGAGACAAAAACATTTGAAAGGTGGCGGGGGCTGGGCAGAGAGAAATGCCAGACGATAGGTGAAACTTGGAGAGGAAAGAATGAAGCAAAGATCTAGAAAGTTGATTCTTGATAGAGACAGAAGGCCACGGAGAAAGAAAAAAAGTGGGGTGGGGGTTGCACCAGAGGGAGGCGACGGACAGGCAAGGAGATAACATGTGAGAAGTACGAGTGCATGGGGAACGGTGAAGGGGAGAGGAAGCTTTACTGGAAGTTTGAGAAATCGATATTCATGCCAGGAATTGGAGGCTACTCAAACGGAACATAAGTTGTTCCTCCTCCAACCTGAGTGTGGACTTATCCCGGCATTGGAGGAGGCTGACATATCGGAATGAGAATGGGAAGTGTAAATAAAACGGGTGGCTATTGGGAGATCCCGCTTGTTCTGGCGGACACAGTGTTGATGCTCGGCGAAACGGTCTCCCAATCTACGTCGGTCTCACCGAAATACAATAGGTCATACCGAGCTCATCTATGCCTCCGTCTGGTGCTTGCTCCATCCCTTTCTTTCCTTTCTTCCATGGCCTTCCGTCTCTTTCACTAACCAACTTCCCAACTCTTTGCTCATCACTCCCCCTCCAAGTCCCACCTATCGTCTGGCGTTTCTCTCTACCCTCCCAGACCGCCCTCCACCTTTCAAACCTACCCCTCAGCGTGTTTTCCCCAGTCACACCAAATGTTCTCGGCCCGAAAAGTTGACTGAACTTTCTCCACAAACGCTGCCTGGTTTGCTGAGTTTCTCTATCATTTTCTGTGTGTTAGCCTATAATTTCAATTTTTTTGCCTTCATCTCTTCATTGCTGCTTTTGTTGCCTTTCATCCGAAATCAATGAAATTTCCATTCACTTTTGCTACATTATATTGCGTTTCCTCTTCTTTTATGCAGACCCCTGCTGCCTCCTGAGGGGTCATTTACATTAATCTCCCTGATAAGACCTGATCTCACAATGTGTCTGGACCCTGTTAGGGAAGTGTGTGTTCTCACAGAGTTTCAGGTCCCTGTCAGGGGTGTGTGGGGTCTCACAATGTGTCAGACCCTGTCAGGGGTGTGTGGGGTCTCACAGTGTGTCAGGACCCTGCCAGGGATGTGTGGGGTCTCACAGTGTGTCAGGACCCTGTCTGGGATGTGTGGGGTCTCACAGTGTGTCAGGACCCTGTCAGGGACGTGTGGGGTCTCACAGTGTGTCAGGACCCTGTCAGGGGTGTGTGGGGTCTCACAATGTGTCAGGACCCTGTCAGGGGTGTGTGGGGTCTCACAGTGTGTCAGGACCCTGCCAGGGATGTGTGGGGTCTCACAGTGTGTCAGGACCCTGTCAGGGATGTGTGGGGTCTCACAGTGTGTCAGGACCCTGTCAGGTGTGTGTGGGGTCTCACAGTGTGTCAGGACCCTGTCAGGAGTGTGTGGGGTCTCACAGTGTGTCGGGACCCTGTCAGGGGTGTGTGGGGTCTCACAGTGTGTCAGGACCCTGTCAGGGGTGTGTGGGCTCTCACAGTGTGTCAGGCCCCGGACAGAGGCATTTGGGTCTCACAGTGTGTCAGGACCCTGCCAGAGACGTGTGGGGTCTCACAGTGTGTCAGGAACCTGTCAGTGGTGTATGGGGTCTCACAATGTCAGGACATGTGGTGTCTCCATTCAATGTATTCAGCTGTGATAGGGAGGGTAAGTAAAGTTTGATCATCGACATATTTACTTTAGAGAATGTGACCGTGGTGGAAATGATGCTCTTCAATAATCAGGGACTGTATCTGTTTCATATTCAGAAATGCTTGTGGGAATTTCACTGCTGTGTCTGTTCCCTGGGCAAACAACATGAGTAATAGTGACGAACAAGCTTGTAGCAATTTACCAATCCCTTGGTGCAGGGAAACTGAGGGGTTTCATGGACCGGGTGTGGACTGGAACAGCATTAACAGAGGTGACAGAGATGTGAGTAGTTTGTAAACTTCCTGATTGGTCTATCTCAGGTACCAAATTTAAATTATCGTCTTTGGCATTTGTTCTTGTAAATGAGGGAGACTGAACCAGGGTTCTCACCGAGATTTCTTATATTTATTTTAAGAGCTTTGAATAATCAGATAAATCATGGGCTACTGTAAGATTAATAATGTTCTGATATTTGCCTTTCCTACGCTCTCTCCTCTGTTAAATGTGCAGTTGAGTGATCCAACTCAGTCTGCGATGTTGAGGTCTTACAATCTCTGAGCCCATGCACTGCCCCGGGCTCCATTTTCACAGACATGATGGGCTTATGGATGTAGTGAGCTTCCCATCCAGACGGTCACAATTTGACTAATTGCAATATTATTTATAGATATTTTCAGTCCTTTTCACTTTCTTTGCCGCGATCCCACAACCCTCGGTTTCCCTGTCCTAATTCCCATCTCTCACCCTTCTACAGTGTCCATCACACAACACCGGCAGACAGGAATTTCAGCTTCTGTGGACTGAGCTGAGGAATATGTCCCCCAGTCTCACCCTCTCTAACACTGTAGCAGTGTTTGCACTAGGGAGTGCAGATGTGAACACAGTGGGGTTCATCTGCTGCTCTGTGGTTGAACAGACCAGTTGGGATGTTACCTGCTTTCCTAATTAAAGTGATGCTATTATTACTATTCTGTGACTGGAACTTCAGTGGACGTCCAACTCTAAGAAAAAATAATCTGCAGGATCTGAGGGAGTTTAGAAAATGGCTAAGGATGAGGCTGTTCAGGTGGGGGCAGTGGCTGACAAGAGAAGGTTTTGACTTTTTGGTGCGAAGAAATATAAGTTTTTCTCCATTCTCCAGATCGCCCCTTCTCCACTCAGACTCCGGTGGGATCTGTGGTTGCAGGCCCCAGAGCGGTGTGACCACTTTCCTCAAACTCGCCAGCTCTCTGCCTCTTTCCTCAAAATGTCCTGTGAAAACTCTCTCTCTAACAAAATGTTTCCCTGGATCTCACTGTGTTCTCTGTCACAGTGCCAGAATTTACCTGGTCAGATCCTTGTGGCTCAACAGCTGAACCTCCCTACGCAAATTACAACCGTTGGTGGAAACAGTGGTCAAGTTTCAACTTGATAAACTCTGCTTCAGCCCCATCTGGGCCATTGTGTACCGTTCCGATCGCCCCACTACCGGAGGGATGTTGAGGCTTTAGAGAGGGAGCAGAAGAGGTTTACCAGGATGCTGCCTGGTTCAGAGGGCATGTGCTGTCATGAGAGGCTGGAAATATTTTGATTTTCTCCAGATCATCAGAGGCCGAGAGGAGCTCTGGCACAGGTTTACAAGATTATCAGAGGCATAGATAGAGTGGACAGAGACAATCGGTTTCCCACAGTTGAAATATCTAGTACCAGGGGGAATACATTGAAAGAGAGAGAGTGTAGAAGGAAGGGGAATGTGAGGGGTAGGATTTTTAATCAGAGAGTCGTGGTTGCCTGGAACGCACTGCCCGGTAAGGTGGTAGAGTCAAACTATTAAAAGCATTTTAAGAGACATTTGGATAGGCACATAGATGTAAGGAGGATGGAGGCATATGGACATTGTGCAGGAAGGAGAGATTAGAGTTTGGGTATGTCTGATTTACTTCTCAGCTGTTTCGACACAATATTATTTGCCTAATGGCCTATTCCAGTGTTTTAATCTTCAATGTTCAATGCATGTTCACTTACCTTTCAGCTCACTGAGAATCTTCAGTAAACCTTGAGCGGGATTTGATGGATGGGAGGGATCACAACCTGTTTGAATTTAAACAGATTGAGGGAATGATGTGTAAAATTTTAAAGTGTACTTTATTCAATCCAAATTTGAATTAATCGCTGATATTATCTCACCATATATCTGCATTTCCTTCAGTATTTTGTCCAACATTGGAGCATCATTCCGCATTTTCACGAAGGTTTCCCACATCACCCTCCGGGCGCGGGACCCTTTCTCCATCACCAGGCTCAGGAGGAGTTTAGAACTGTCCGCCCTCTCTCCCTTATTAGCGAGATCAGAGATTTTCTGTGAAGAGTAACAGTGAACATATTGGGGACTGACAGATTCACACAGAAAATGAGAAGTAAATGATGTGCTCTGTAACGGGATCACACTGAGCAGTCACCCGGACGGGTGCTGATCCTGTCTGGACATGGACTGTACATTCTGAGTGCAGAGCACACGGAGGGACATTCACCGTGAACCTGGTCCACCAGTCAATGAGATCCTGGCTGGTCTGTGACCGCTTCATTGACGTGGCTCCAAATCCATAAATAATTCCTCACTGGATTCACAGTGTAAAACAGAAATCAGAAAATAACCGTCACAGATGAAGAAATAAAACAGGAGTTTTTTTTATGACGAAGTGAGCGGTCACAGAGAAGTTGCAGAAAAGATGATGACGCCAGTGTCCAACATGACAGCGGATTACTGGAGGATATGTGATACCTTTCCTTTGCCTTTTCCAGTGGAGGTTTATTCACACTGCAACATGGCAGTATTCCCCGATCTAAACCGCTTGCCGTTAGGAACTGTAACAGCATTATCTCCACCCAGACCAAAACACACTCAAGCTCCTGTGGCACCCATTGATGATGCCCCGGCTCTCACTGACATCCTGCCGTCACGCTGCACGGTCTTCCCAAACCGAAAGCTCCCGTCATATATCCATTTAATACTGTAAGCCCACACAACTCAACTCACTCTGAACATTGAGCAGCTACCCACCAGTCCGCGGGGTCTTTTCACCCCTTTCTATCACTGGTTCAGATTCACATGTTTGTGATTGTATGTACAGTATTTATTTCCCAGTTGTTCTTTTATCTAATTTAATATCTGATGAGTAGTGTTTCGACACCCATCAGTCCTGTGGTGTGTGAAAATTCAAACTCATTCTCTCTCCCACTCACCCGATGTTCCTCTCCGCTGAACTGATTCTCGGCCGTTAACGCCAGGCTCACTCCGTGCACCCCTCCTTCCATCGCCTGCTCCAGCCTGTCCCGGTAGAAGTCCGTTAACCGCAGCAGCTGGGAATCATTCCAGCTTGCCAGGAGCTCGGTGATCGCTGAGCTCGGACCTGTGAAAGACAATGAGGAGCATTAAAGAAATTACCGTACCTATACTGGGCAGTAACTTTCTCTCTGGAACCCCAAAATCACCAAACACAGTCCGAAATATATATATATATATATCGGGACGGGGAGGGGTGTAGTGAGGAATCGGCTTGGGCCGGAGGGTGGGGGGCGCAGGGCATGTAGGAGAGGGTATAGTTCAATCTGTCGAAGGCTGCTCTTTCTTGTCCCCGGGGATACACCTCACTGTTTGGAAAGGACTCTGTTTATTGCTGAGAATATAGTAACCCATCACAATCAGTCTCCAAGTACTGTCCATCACCACCGCTTTGCTCTGGGTTACTGTCTGCCTGCCTGGTCAACCCCTTCCTCAGCAAATCTCTGAAATTTTTTCACAAAATGCTGGAGGTACTCAGCTTGTCAGGCAGCATCTATGGAGGAGAATAAACAATTAAATTTTCGGGCCAACGCCCTTTATCGGACTGGAAATGAGGGGAAAGAAATCCTAAATATTGCCACATTACTTTCTATTCCTTGTGATCCTGACGCAAAACGTCGAATATTTATTCCTCTCCATGGATGCTGCCCGACCTGCTGAGTTCTGCCAATATCTTGTGTGTCTTTTTATTGGCCAAAACTTTTAGCATCAGCAAAATGTCTTGTCTTCTGGAGTAACTCGTTATTTAAATGTGCATCACAATCTGTTAGAGGAGCAGGAACAGACGGTAAATGTACTCCATCCACGTGTGACTGTGTTTCCCCCAGAGATGTTAACTCTCTCTCTCTCTCTCATCTGTCTGCTCGGTTTTCACAAATGTTTTGTGAATTGTCGATATTGAATTAAACACAGACGCAGAATCCGCAAAGTATTTAAAAATTAAAATAACTGCCCAACATACCCGTGTCCTTTCCCGATGTTGACGTCACTGGCTCTCCTTCACTGCTCGCAATTTGATCCATTTTGAGGACAGGTGTGATCAGTGTTTGCTGCTCTGTCACAAAAAAAATAACAAGAGGATCAAACAATAATTGGGGTTTAGAGGAGAACACAGTTTTGTTTTAAACTGAGGCAAACACTTCCAAATATCTTCGACCTGTCCACTGAAGACTTGACATGGCCTGGTCTACCTGTGCCCATCCACCCACAGTCACACAATGTCCATTTCCGCTCTCTCCATGGATTGTATACTGTGCAGGGATTCCCCGCGATATCTACTCGCTATATTGCTGGCAATTCCCTTTTAGGAACCAATCTTGTGTTTTGGATCGGGAGTGACGTGTCAATGAAATGGCAAGCCAGGTTGAGCAAACAGCGCCCACGGCATTGTTCCTCCAGGTGGCGCTGTGGTGAGTAATGGACAAGTGTTACAGCAGTGTGGGTTAAAACATTTCTGCTGCCCAATTTTACATCTATCCCTATCATCACTGAAGTCTATAAATTTCTCAGTCACACTTGATTTTCACCGTCTCCTTTCAGTTTAACATCGCCTGGCTTTGACACCAATGGTAATATATGGTTTGAGTCTATGTTGAAACACTCTGACATCCTGAACAATGCAATCTCAACCACAGCATCAGGACATCTTGACTGAACCACGATAGTTTCTCCGGCAGGACTTTAAAACCATTATTATCACTGAAAATCGGTCAAGATTTATTTGACCATATCACCTGGTTAGTATCAGATAGTTACATGGCACCTTGTTAAGCACAATGTAGACCCGCCATACATCCAAAACAGCTAGTTGGGAAAATAATCTTTGACATAAATAATATAAAATGCTGGGATTATTCAACAAGACAGACTGTATTTTCATATTTCAGGAGGAAAACCCTGTATCGGAGCTGAACCTGTGTGTAGGAGCCGTGTAACTGTTCTCTATCTGCAGTGTATTCTGCGTTGTGTATTTATGATGCTTTTTATGGTAACTTGTCGCATCAGTGGGGGTGTGGTAAATGTGAAGGGAATCAGTTACATTTTTGTGCTTTATTCCATGTGGTTCACATCTGGAGACTGAGGGATGTCATATCTTTTGTTATTATCCTACACGTTGAACCTACACTTGGGTACACTTCAGTTTCATCGCTTCAAGCTTGTTTGCTGATTGCTAATAAAGGATTGAATACATATCACTGACATTTGTAACAATCATCACTGGAGCTGAGGGGACGACATGCAAATATAACAAATCTGTGGGGTCGCCAGTAACGGCAACTTGGTTTGTTAGAATTCACCGCTATATTCTCAACAGATGTTTCTCAATCTGCCGATCATTTAAAGTATTCTGATGTACTTAGTGAATACTTTGCTTCGTTATTCATAAGTGAAAATGACCTTGGAAGTTGTGGAGATGACTTACATCTGACTGAGACGCTTGTGTGCATAGACTTCAACAAAGAGAATTGTTGAAGCTTTTGAAAGTCATAAAATTCGATAAGTCGCCGAACTGGATGAGATGTACCCAGGCTACTCTGGAAAGCGAGGGAGGAGATTGCTGATCCTCTGGCAATGATCTTTGCATCATCAATAGGGACAGGAAAAGTACCAGAGGCTTGGAAGATTGCAAACATTGTTCCCTTGTTGAAGAAAGGGAGTAGAGATAACACAGGAAATTATAGACCAGTGAGTCTGACTTCAGTTGTGGGCAAGTTTTGGAAAAGATCCTGAGAGGCAGGGTTTATGAGCATTTGGAGAGACATGGTCTGATTAGGGATTGTCAGCAAAGGTTTGCCGAGGGCAGGTCATGCCTTATGAACCTGATTGAATTCTTTGACGATGTAACAAAACACATTGATGAAGGTAGAGCAGTGGAAGTACTGTATGTGCATTTCAGGAAGAGGTTAGCTAAGGCTCCCCTTGGAAAGCTCATTCGGAAAAGAAGGAGGTATGGATCCAAGGCGACATTGCTTTGTGGATCCAGAACTGGCATGCCCACAGAAGGCAAAGTGCCGTTGTAGATGGTTCAAATTCTGCATGGATGATGGTGACTAATAGTGTTCCGTTGGGATCTGTTCTGGGAACCCTTCTCTTTGTGATTTTTACAAATGACCTGGATGAGGAAGTTGAAGAATGGGTTAGTAGGTTTGCTGATGACACAAATGTTGAGAGTGTTGTGGATCGTCTGCAGGGTTGTCAGATGTTACAGTGCAACATCGATAGGATGCAGAACTGGGCAGAGAATTGGCAGATAGACTTCAATACTGACAGGTATGAAATGGTTAATTTCGGTAGGTCAAATTTGAAGACAGAATATAATATTAATGGTCGGACTTTTGGCAATGTGGAGGATCAGTGAGATCTTGAGGTCTGTGTCGATAGAACACTCAAAGCTGCTGCCCAAGTTGACAGTATTGTTAAGAAAGCATATGGTGTGTTGGCATTCATCAGTCATGGGATTGAGTTCAAGAGTGAGAGGTAATGTTACAGCTATACAAGACCTTGATTAGATTCCACCTGGGAGTACAGTGTTCAGTTCTGGTCACCTCACGACAGGAAACGAAATGGATGCTATAGAGAGCGCGCAGAAGACATTTACAAGGATGCTGTCTGGATTGGGGACCGTGCCTGATGAGAATAGTTTGAGTGAACTTCAATCCATCGCCCTTCCAGACTCCTTGGAGAGGAAGAGCGGCATTAAATAAATTAGCTTTTTGGATCTTTCCCAGGAGTTAGGGTGGTAAACATCTGACGGGGTCTACGGAGGGAACTCCTTAATGAAAAAGCTCATATCCCGATTGGTTGGTATGCTAAAATGCCACTTGCTGTCACCAATGAGAGACAAGTAAATCTCACGTCACTTTAAGAGAGATACCGGGCACGCGCAGAATGCTTAAATCGTCTCAACGTCAGCCCGGGAGCGCGAGCATGACGAAGCTCCGCGAGAGGGCGCGCGTGGCAGAGTGGGCGGGGCGGTTAGCTCGTTCGCCTGGTAGACAGGGATACTGTAGAGCCAGGAACAGAGAACAGGGAGCGAATGAGTCATGGTCGATCCGCAACCCGCTGGGGTTCAACATTAACGCACAAATCTCGATGTATATTGTTAATCAATGTAGTGTTTCTTTTCAGTTCCACAATATAATTAATATGCAGAAATTATATTGTCTTACACTAATTGAACTGTCAGAACTTTTCTAGTCAACACAACAAATGCATAAGTGGACCACTCGGCTGATCTGATTTAAACTTTCGTTACACATTCCCCCATGTTCATCTCGATAACACTTCAACCCCATTCTTTATAAAGAAACTGGGATTTGAATGGTATCACAGGCTTTAATTTCAGTGTTCAGTGAGTAGAAAGAGTTCCTAACTCCTGCAATTAACACTGGCAAAAAAATAGGAGGGTGGGAGGGGGAGTGGGGAGGCGAGCGGAAGCTTTTGCTGCTTTTCACTACATGATGCCCAGTCCACAGCCAGTCTCTCTGGACATTGGATATATCTTAATATCAACAGCTTCATCATGTGACCCAACACGCTGCTTTCCAGCCGAAATCACTGAGTTTAAACCGATTCCTGCAGCTCCAGTAGTCCTGGCTGCAAGGACATTCGTGCACCTCAAGTACAGGTATAACCCATGGTACAGGGTCAAATGGGAACATTGCAAAACCTATTTCCGCTTAATCATAGATTCATAGGTTCTGACAATTTGTTAGTAGAAAAGTACTTGATGACGACAGGGTATGTAAATGTAAATTATTGGTTGGCATCTGCTAGTTTAGACTGAATGAAATGTGGTGCTGGGACATTTGGCTTCGAGAGGGTTTGCTCTTAGCAGAGGCCTGCACGGCGATATACTCGAGGACAAGTATATCATTGCAGCTTGCAATAGACAGAGGAGTCAATGACATGTTGCTGTAGTTCATGGTGATTCCACATTTCTGCAATAACTATAACAGGAAACAAATGCGGCGTCTTACAAAGGGAGGACATTCTCAACGCGTTTTGAGATTATTATGACATAACACAACAAGCAAGGAAACATCAGGAGTGACACGTTTGAAATGAGCAAACAATATGAGGAAGATGCGTGGCTTCACAGAACTGATGCTGACAGCACATTGGCAGATCTGGAATGATTGCAACTGGCATAACTGGCACTTCTAGGTTTATTCAGTCTCTCTCCAGCTATTTCCTATCTTCCTTGGTACAGAAATGTAATGTCTAAAGGACCAGTGTTTGGGTAAATGAGACTCACCAAACTTTCTCCTGACTGAATCAATGGAAACTCCGATTCAGAAGGGTTCTCTCGAATTGGTTCTCTCAGTCCTCGGGCTGGTTTCCTTGTTGCTTTTCCCTTGTCTTCAGTTGTGGTTTGCTTCCAGTTGTGTGCTTTTCTTCCAATAAATCGCTCATCGCAGGTCTAACTTTACCCAGAGAAATAATGAAGTATGTTACTAAAACAAACGAGAACAAAGCATTAATCTGAAATTTAAATCTGGAACGCATATGTCTTGATCAGAGTGAAGAAATCTGTAACTTCCCCTCACTCTTTACAAAGCCTGACATGGGATACAAAAGAACAGACACAAGATGCTGGAGGAACTCATCAGGCCAGGCAGCATCTGTATGTCGACGCTACTCTCTTCCATTGACACTGCCCGGCCTGCTCGGTTAGTCCACCATTTTGTGTGTATTGCTTGGATTTCCAGCATCTGAAGATTTTCTATTGTTTGTGATGGGATACAAGGAAGTCATCGTTCAGTCATGGTATAAGATACAAGTCATAATATGTAAGAGTAGAATTAGGTGATTCGGTCATTCTAGTCTGCTCCATAATCAATCATGAAGGATTATTTTTCCAACACCGTCTTCTTGCTTCCTGCTATAATTCTCAACCTATTTAGCAATCCAGAACATGAATATACCCAACGATAGTCTCCACCACTGTTTGTGGTGACAAATTCCACAGATCAAACAACCTTTGGCTGAAGTAATTGCTTTAATCTCAGTATTAAAGTAAAGCTTTATTCTGAGGCTGCACGCTCAGTTCCCAGACTCTCCGTCAAATCCAGACACCCTCTTCATTTCCAATGTATCCAGACTTGTTGTTATTCTGTTGGCGTAAATAATCACTCCCGCCCCAACCTCACCCCCCCAACAACCCTAGATTTTGTGGGGGGGGGGGTTGATTTACTTTTCAGCTGGTCTGGCACAGCATTGTGGCCGAAGGGCCTATTCCTGTGATGTACTGTTCCATGTTCTGTTCCATCTTCAGCATCTTGAGTTTCTGTTTGACTTCCACTGGCAAATAAACAGGTGAGAGTGAGGGGGAACTTCCAAACGTGAATTGAATTCTGAAACCCCGGTCTATGTCTACTGGTGCGTATTTTCTCACAGCTTCTCCCTGTGAGCGATGGAATGGGAACTCATTCTCTGCTTTGCTTCCAAAGGAACTATAGAATCAAACATCTGAGTACAGAACAGAAATACTCGCTCAACATCTCATAAACCCGGTCAACTTGATCCCCTGATTCATTTTGTCTGGGTCAAAACATGCGTGGTATCCCAAGATCCAACCTCAGAGGGTCACATCCCGAACATCTTTTCCACATCTCACACTAGGTGTTCCCACATCTCACAATGAGAGATTCACGCTACCAATATCCAGCCACCGGAGACGTCTGCTCCATTGCAGAAGGAGGAACATCCAGCCGCATCTGTAAAAGCACCAACATAGACCGAAGCCCAGACAGTGACAGTTCCATATTCCTGGAGACCACATCCCTAGATTACATCGCAAGCACCAACTCTCCCAGGGCTCTTTGATGCCGGTAATATGAGACAGTGTCTCAGCGAATCCCAGTTCAAAAACTTACACTCCCACACCAACCCGTGACACAACTGGAGCCTGATGATCCTTGGTCTGGACAGGGATCCGACGGGAAACATGGACATTCGGTCGCAAAGAGGGTGCTGATACATTTCAAATTTCCTCCACAGTTACATTGAACACATTGTTCATTATTTTATTGTTGAGTGCGGTGTAGCCCAGGCCAATTAGCCGGCACTTTCCCCGTCGTGTAACAGGAACAATATGTTCTAAATGTAAAGTTGGGAATATAGCACTGGAAACTCAGTACAAGACCTTTTATTTTGTTTCTTTTGATGAAGAAACGATTGACTAACTGCAAGGTGTTTGACACCCAGAACAAAATTGCCTAAATACAATCCCTACAATCTTCTTCATTCCATCCCGGACAGTAAATGCTCAAAGCATCCTCGTATCTGAGGCCACTCTCTCCCCGCTGAGAGTCAGCAACCAGAGAGCGATAAACGTGTTCAACACTCTCTGCAGCTCTGGTGAGCTGTTGCCTTGGTGATGGAGGAAGTGCCTCGCAAAGATAACCGAGCGGGGAAATAACAAACTCAGTGTGACACGTTCTCGATTTCATTGTGACAAATATGAACTGACCATTCAGCCATTTTGTAATGTTGATACTAAAATTCCAGTGGTTGTATTTACCCTTTCGAGTTGCATTCAGTAAATCTCATTGTGGTTCCTGCTCTACTACACTCTCAGCAGTGCAGACGCTGGTCTAAAATAAAAACACATTGTTGGATACGACCCGTCTGCAACAAATGTCGATTATGTGTAGAAGTTTCAATTTAGATTCATAGAGCCTTTAAAGCACAAAAAGAGGACTGTTAGCCCAGCCAGTCCGTGCCATGTTCGGTGTGGTCGCATCCCCCTGCACCCAGACCACAGCCCTGTATACCTCCCTCATCCATGTACCTACCCAAACATCACAATCAAACCTTCATCTCTCACTTCTGCTGGGAGCTAGTTCCACATTCGCACCACCCACTGAGTGAAGTAGTTCCCCCTCAGATTCCCCTTAAATGTGTCACTTTTTGCTCTAAGTCCATGACCTTACCCAACCTGAGGGGGAAAATGCCTACTTGCATTCACCCTATTTATACTATCATAGATTTCTACATCTCTAGCAGGGTTTTCCAACCTGGTGTCCATGGAACCTTCCTTTAATTGCACGGGCAAATGGCATAAAGAGTTGGAATCCTGCTAGGATACCCCCTCATTTCCCTGTATTCCAGGTAATCAGGTTCTAACCTGTTCAACCTATCACTCTAATTATTTCCTGAAATACCAGCAATGTCCGTGCAATTTTCCCGGCACTCTTTCACGCTTAGCGATATCTATCCTCCCAGTAACTGACCGGAACTGCACACAATTCTGCATATTCTGGAATCACGGTGTCTTTTAGAACTCTGGCATTAATATCCCAGCCCCTCTTCGTAATAGCCTGCGTTATAAAGGTCAATATGCCCAAAACTCTCTTTACGACTCTGGTGCTACCTTAAACATCTGTAACATCCACGCCGGGACAATCAGGCTCAAAGCAGCTATTTTTCCCAAGCAGCAAGCGGGATCAACACCTCTACTCACTAACCCACCATCCACACTCCACCCACTACTGGTTTAAAATTTCAGGTTCTAGACACTCCTGTGCCTAAAGTAACTTTATGGACAGACAATCAATATCATTCTCAGTATGTCCAGGCTCTCCTCTGCCTTTACAGACAGACAATCAATGTCACAGACCAGAACATTGTGCAATATTGCAAAGGAAGAATGGCTGAATGAAAAATGCAATGAAGTGGAATGACGTATTAACAACAGCTAAGAAATGCACCAGAAAATTAAGAAAGTTACTGGCATTAAGAAAACCTCGTCTACAGGATGCATAGGATCAGCAGACGGATCCATCCAAACAGATCCAGATAAAATATGTGAGAGGTGGATTCAGTATGTAGAGCAGCTATTTTGAGATAATAGAGGAGAACCCCCAAGTATTAAACATCCTAATTCTGGCCCACTTATTACCAAAGAAGAAATAACTAAAGCAATGAAAATTATGAAACAAGGTAAAGCCACCGGATCTGATGGAATTTCAGTGGAAATGATACAAGCCCCAGAAGATCTGGGCATAGATATTTATTTTGAAGAGTTTAATGGCATTTATGAGTTTGGTGTATTGCCTGACGATCTCTTGAAATCAGTATTTATAACTCTGCCTAAAATTCCTGGAACTATTGACTGCGAAAATTATAGAACAATCAGTCTGATGAGTCACATTATAAAGCTTTTGTTGAGAATTGTTATCAGTCAAATTAAAAACAAGTTAAGGTTTAAATCTTCTAAAGTTCAATATGGGTTTATGGAGGATAGTGGATCTAGCAACGCAATTTTCATCCTGCGAATACTTTCAGAAAAGGCAACTGAATAATCAGAATGATGTCTTTTTTATATTTTATTGATTTCACTAAAACATTCGACAAAGTGCAACATGAAAAATTATTTCAAATTCTTACTGAATTAAACATTGACGGAAGGGACCAATTACCGCTTCAAAATTTATATTGGAATCGAATAGTGGAGGTAAAAATTGATGATAATATAAGCAGTTAGACCAAAATGCGTTGCCTCACTGAAATTATTTAATATCTATAGTGAAATGATTCTCAGACAAACAAAAGACCTGAATAGGAATAATTTTGGAGGTGTTTACATCAACAATATAAGATACCACCCTAATAGCATGTGCTGCAGAAGACCCACAAATCCCCCTGGACAAAGTAGTACAAACAAGTGCAGATTTTGGTCTAACCAAATTAGATTTTGGAAAAAAAAATCCAAATATATGGTAATATCAAAAGAGCAGGATACTTCCAACCGCCTGAGATTTCAGCTTCACTGCAGTCTGAGAAAATTCTGATCCCAGCTGTCGAATTACCAAACTGGACTGAGACCCGTCTACTGTCAGTTCCATATCCTCAGAATCACCAGCCCAATATCATCACCCATACAAAGACGCTTTGGTGCCGGCAATTTGCCGTGGTGTTCCTGCCATTTCCGATTCACAAACTAACGTGGAATTGGAACCTAATGACCCTCTGCCGGGGTCGGTGCTCAGGCTGGTTCCCCGGTCTGTATAGAGGATGCGGATACACTTCAGCCTGATCCCAGCAGCTAAACTGAGCACATTTGTTCACAATCTTCCTGCCGTGTGGGATCTTGCCCAGCACAGCTGACTGCCATGTTTCCTGCAGTGTAACAGGAACAAAATGTAAAATTATAAAGTAGAAAATTATGGGAACTCAATTCATCAGATTACATCTCTGAAAGGACAAATGGTGGAAGACCCAGTTCCAGAACTGAGAATGTCCAAGATGCTGCCAATCTGCTGAGCGTTTCCAGTATTTTCACCTCCTTACTTTAAATTTCCTGCAACTGTGGTATTTTCTACCTGTAGAACTTCTTCTTTATTTTAGTGCACAGATAGTAACTGATTGCCACCCTGAACTATAAATGCCACCCCACCCCAACCACTCTGTTAGTTCTGAGTTCATTCTGACCCTGGTGTAACACATTCCATACAGTCAATGCTCACAGCATCCTTTCCTCCCACTATCATTCTGTTACATTTGCTCCCGAGGCCACTGTCTCTACGCTGAGAGGCGGTGACCACAGAGCGATAAAAACTGCAACACTTGCTGCAGCTCTGACGGGCCGTTACCCTGGAAACAGAGGAAATGGCTCACCAAAAGTAACCAAAGGAGGAAGTAACAAGCTCAACATCAGATGCTATGAGTTCCATTATGACAAAGATTAACACTGCAGCCAGTTTGTAACAGTGAACCAAAAATTGAAATGGCTGATTTTACCCTGCTACATGCTGTATTCAATTGATCAATAAAGTATGTCTGTCTGTCTGGTAGTCCTAGCTATAAAAAAAAAAAACACTCTGAAAAAAATGCAAAACAAAAATTCAGAATGAAGACAAAGTTTGAAAGAGAGATTGCTGAAATATATCATTGCACCAATGGGATACAGACTGGACAGAGGTTGAACAAGATGGTCGATGTATAGCATTGAGGTGGTGGGATACAGGCTGGGCTAAGGTTGAAGAAGATGGTTGATTAGGGGCGATCTCTGATGGTCCTCCAGCTACACAGATTCTGAAATAATAGTACGCACTAGCAGGTAACGGATTCCAATATAACAAAGCGAAAACAAACCGTAAGAACTTTGGTATATGCCCTTTTCTACTCTACACACTTTATCAATGCACCGCAGAAAGTATCCCATCCCGATACTTCACATCTTCATACGGCTACTGCTCTTCCTGTAACTGAATGAAATAGCGGAGAACTGTGGACACAGCTGAGCACATCGCAGAAACCAACCTCCCCTCCATGGATTCTGTCTGCACTTCCCACTGACTCAGTAAAGCAGCCAACATAATGAAAGATCCCCACAACCCTGGACAATCTCACTTCTCACCCTTCTCTCAGGTCGAAAACAAAATAAAATGGAAACATACCACCAGTTTCAAGGACAGTTTCCATTCTGCAGTAAGAAGCGAACTGCATGCTCCCCAATGTAATGAGATGGACCCCTGGCCTAACAGTCTAACAAGACCTTGCATCACATATCTACCTGCACTGCAGTTTCTCTGTAACCAGAATGAGTTACATTGAGAATTGTTACATTCTGTTTTTGTTTTACCTTATATCACCTCAATGTATTGTTATAATGTGTTGATCTGTGTGGATGACACCAAAGACAATATTTCACTGTACATCAGTACATATAAAAAATAAAGATTCCCCATTTTAATCGTGGGGAAATATTAAACAGCTCCTTTGGAAATACTGGAAGGAGTGTACACATTTCCGAAAATCCCAGATACATGGAAAAAAACCTTAATTCGCCCATTAATTGGGCCACGCATCGGGAAACATTGGCTGCATGCCATCAAGTCGCAGAAATGGAAGAGAGGACGTGAGCGATCTGAATCTCACTGTCCTGTCTGAACGGGGGAAAGATGGAGCTACTCATACTCGTGGAGGAGTCTCCCGAGGGTGCCATTGCTCCGTTTAACCCTCGCTGTCTGCAATGACACAACGGGCCGAACGCCCATTTCCATTCTGCTGGGAAAAAAGTAATACCATTATCGACCCCAGGCATCGATCCGGATGAAGTTTGGATTCGATATCGGGCCGGGTGATGGAGGTAAAGTTCCCCAGGTACATCTTAATGGATGGGTTAAGTCTCGGCATCACCACCTCATCCCACTCCTGGGACCAGAACACCAGGGGCTGAGCGGCGGCTCACCTCAGGCGGTTCGGTGTGAAGGTCCCATAAGCCGGACTGACCACGACAGGTTGTTTCCAGGATCCGGGACGAGGCCGCCAGTTCGAGGAAGTTAACGGGACTCTCTGCCCAACATGAGGTACCCCGCCCCCGAGATCGGTTTCAGTACTCACCGATGTGAAATTGTCGGTTGCGGTCAACCCTAGTGACTGGCCTCAATACTGACCGGTGAGAACTTGATCAATTTGTCCCGCAGACAGCGATCGGTCCACCCGCTCCCAGCCAACCATCCGCTTCAACAGAGAACGGAAAGAAAACCCCGCCTATCCGGAGACTGTGAGAGCGGGGGCGGGGCGTCGGAAGCGAAAACCTGAGATGCTGCAGATCTGCGTTTGAAATGAGAGCGAGACACCGATTCTGGTGACGGTGGAGGGTCTCCCGTCTGAACCGGCGACTCTGCTCCTCGCCCCTCCTACCTGCTGCATTTTACACGTTATTTCATATGTACATGAGCTACATTTTTAATGTTTCCCTCTGCATCTTCCCCGTCGCCATCGCTCCACCTCCCGGTTCTCAGAGTTACGGGTTCGATTCCCATCCCGGTCCGACACACAATTCCCACCTGAACAAGGGAGGGGAAAGAGGCGAGCAGGCAGATGATAGGTGGTCAAGTCATGGGCTGGTCAAGGGCTGGAGATGAAAGAATCGGGGTGTTATTAACAGGAGAAAGGGAAAGCGGGGAGCCGGGGGGAAGTAATAGGCTGGTGAGCACAAATGAAAGTTCAGAGTGGGAAATAGAGAAGTGGGTGGGGGGCGGAACTTGTTTACTGAAAGGAGAATTCAATATTCATTTAATCAGGTTGGAGGGTACCCGGATGGAATATAAAGTGTTGTTCCTCCACCCTGAGGGCGGTCTCATCTTGGCACAAGAGGAGGCCATTGATCGAGACGTCGGAATGGGAATCAGAATTAAAATGTTTGGCCACTGCAAAGTCTCCCTTGTGGGAGATGAATCAGAGATGCTCGACAAAACGGTCTTCCAATTTATGGCGGGTCTCACCAGTGTGAAGGAGGCCGCATCGGGAGCACCGGACACAATGGATGACCCCAGCCGATTCGCAGGTGAAGTGTTGCCTCACCTGGAAGGACTGTTTGTGTCTGAATGGAGGCGAGGGAGGGGGTGGACGGGTAGGTGTAGCACTTACGCCGTATGCAGGGATAAGTGTCTGGAGGAAGATTAGTGAGGAGGGATGAATGAACAAGGGGATTGTGGAGGGAGTGATCCCTGTTGACACCTGTTTGTGACATCCTAAACAGATTTGCATGAATGCAATCCCTACATTCATTAGTTATCTCTCTATTGCAACATAAACATCATATATTCCATACAGTGAATGCTCAAGGCATCCGGGCCTCCACACCGGCTCCTGAGGCCACTGAGGGGCAGTGACCAGAGAGCGATAAAAATGTTCAACACTCTGTAGCTCTGCTGGGCTGTTACCCTGGTGATGGAGGAAGTGGCTCAGCAGAACTAACTGAAAATAGGAAATAAGGAATTCAACCTCACATGCTTTGAGTTTCATCATGACAAATATGAATACTGAGCTCTCAGCCATTTTTTAATGGGGAAGCTTAAATTCCAGTGGCCGTTTTAATGCTGTCTCGAGTTGCATCCTGTAAATCTGTTAGTAGCTTCATCTCTACAGAACTTCCAGCAGTGCAGAAGCTGGTCCAAAATCAAAACACATTGTTGGATGCGGCCTTTCTGTTCCAAATGTCTTCAATAGGGTATTTACAAAGGACATCATACAATACATTGTGGTGAGAACCAGTAAGTGTCCTTCTTGGTTCATTTAAGTGGTTAAAATTCCATTATATTCTTCTGTCTGCGAATAACCTATAACTATGATCAACCCCCGGCATTGATACAGGTGATATTCAGATCCTGCTACTGGACAAAATCTGAATAGATTAAGGTTGTGATCTCAGATCCTAGACTATCCTACTGTTGAAAACCATCTTGTCCGTATCGCTCTATCCAGACCTTAGGATGTGATTGAGGTTTCTGTTCCCAGAGTCAACACCCCTCCATTGAGAACAGCCCAAAGAAACCAAATAACCCTCATACATAAAATGTTTCATTCCAGAATCACTCTTGTGAAATTTGTACACAGCAACTGTAATGAGCACATTTCCATGAATAATGGACAGGTTGGTGGCAGGATAATTTATTGAAAGAAACTATACTTTCCTTACTGCCCTGTTAACGCTCACAAAATATCTCCCGATGTTTAGTGTGCCTATCTATGCATGGAGCCGAAAAAAGATGAGAGAGATTTTCAAAGAATTCTCTGTGCCTGTGTTTAGTTGGGAGACAGGAAAAAACTGTGGAAATAACGAAGGCCAGTCAAGTCGTGGATTGTGCACGGATTACACAACAGGTGCTTGCTGTCTTGGGGTGAATTAGGATGGATAAATCCCCACGAATAGGGTAGAGGCTGCAGAAGCCCTGCCGGACACGGATGATGCTGGCATTTAAGGAGTAGAGTCACAGGGGTAGGTTGAACAGGTTAGAAAGTGATTCCCTTAAGCACAGGAGAAAGAGGGGAGATGCTAGCAGGGGTTCCCAAACTTTTTAATACCGCGGACCCCTACCATTAACGGGAGGGTCTGTGGACCCCAGGTTGGGAACACCTGCTAGAGTTAAACAAAACTATGATGGTAGAAATAGCGTGAATGCAGGTAGGATTTCGCCCCTCATGTTGGGTGTGCTCATGGGTTTAAGGCAAAAAGTGATATATTTAAGAGGATCAGAGTAGGAGCTATTTCACTAGGAGGGTGGCACGAATGCGGATGCAGGTTTCAAATGCAGTGTATAGGAGAAGTTTGTATGGATGAGGGAGGTATTTTGGGCTATGGTCTGGGTGCATGTGGATGGGTCAAGGCAGAGAACGGCACAGACTAGATGGGCCGAAATGCCTGTTTCTCTGCTGTAATAGAATGGATTACACGTCTATTTCCCAGTAACCTTAAATCATTTCAACGTAATGTTCGAAAACGCTGCAAATACAAGGAACACTCTGGAGATAAAGAATATCTGTGGAGAGGGGCAAAGTTAATGCTTCAGCTCCAAATCCCTGTGTCGGAATGGCTTCAAACATTTTCTAATCTGATTTCAGGTTTCCAACAACTTGAATGTTTCTTTAATTTCTAGCTGCTCACAGACAGACGACAGGTGAGAATACTGATCCCGAGGTAGATAACCAACGATGCAAACACTACACAACTCGTTCCAGATACTCACTCGCTCTGTGTGTTGGGATTACCTCTCCGGTGTCTCTGATCTCTCCGCTCTTTTGCATCTGTGCCTTTTGGTTTTGAACTCCCCAACCCTGGGGGACAATCCTTGGTATATTTGACTGGGCATCAACGGCTTTGCAGACTACGTCAGGAAAAATAGCTCTGACTGTACCAGTGATGAAGCCCCCCCCCCCACCTCCCGTGCTCTAAACAATGCTTCAAGGCATCAACACAATCTAGCCACGAAAGCTACCCCTTCCTACGTTTGAACGGATTTCAATAGGTACATTTAATGTCAGGGAAATGTATAAGATATACATCCTGAACTTACTTTTTTCTTCGCAAACATCCATGAAAACAGAGGAGTGTCCCAAAGAATGAATGACAGATAAACGTTAGAACCCCAAAACCCCCCAGGCTCTCACTCCCATGCATAAGCAGAAGAAAAGCAACAACACCCCTCCCCTGAGAGGCTGACGGGCCTGAAAACATCCGAGGCCGAGTGCTCCGGCATTGTGCACACCAGCTCACTGATGACTTCACGGCCATCGTCAACACTTCACTCATGAAGGTTTCACATCGGTCAGCATCATCCCTGCAACAAATAATTCTACACCTTCAGAATGAAACAATTACGGCCCGGAGGAACTGCCACCAATCATTACAAGGAGCGTGAAACGGCTGGTAAAGGCACATATCAATAACTCCAATAATACCACACTGCTCACTCACCAATATTCTTACTTAAAGAACCGCTCTGTAACAAACTCCAACTCTACCATTCAAATACACCCCTGTGCAACTGGGCGTTGGACTACTGAACTAACCGGCTTCAGAAAGTCAGGATGTACAACCGCTCCTCACTCCCAATCATCCTGAACACAGGCTGTGTGCTGAGCCGATTGCTCTACACTATGTTCACACATGACCGCACGGCCAAACACCCGGGGAATCACATTGTCAAGTTCGCCAGCGTCACAGCAATTGCTGAGTCTATCACATATCAATAAGATGACATACAAAAGAGAAGGGTTCAAGGCCTGGTACACATTCACCCACAAACTCACCCCACCACACCCCCATTACCACGAGTTTAACATTTCCTGTCACTAACAATATGTACATGACACTGCTTTGCCTTACGTCACTTTATGGATATACCACAAATGTTTTAAGCCATGATATGTGTTTTTATATAATTCTTATATTTATCTCTTTGTGATTTTTGTTTCTGCATGAGATCCACAGCAACAATTATTTCGTTCCCCTTTACAACAGTTTACTGGAATGACATTAAACAATCCTGAATTTTGAATCCTTGGGAAAATACACGACATGCACGACATATCTGCATTCACCCTATTTCTACTACCATAGTTTAGTTTACCTCTACCAGGGGTTCCAAACCTGGGGTCCACAATCACGCCCGTCTGGTAGGGGTCCACGTTATTAAAAAGTTTGGGAACCCCTGCTAGCCACTACCCTCAATCTCCTGTGCTTCAGGGAATCAACTTCTCACCAGTTCAACCTACCCCTGTGACTCTACTCCTTAAATACCAGCATCATCCGTGTCCGGCAGGGCTCCTGCAATCTCTACCCTGTTCCGGGGGTTTATCCGTCCTAATTCAGCCCAAGACAGCAAGTACCTGTTGTGTAATCCGTGCACAATCCATGACCTAGCCGGCTTTCATCATTTCCACAGTCCCTTCCTGTCTTCCAAGGAAACACAGGCACATAGAATTTGTTGAAAATCTCTCTCATCTCTTTCGGCTCCATGCATAGATAGGTACACTGAACATCGGGAGATATTTTGTGACCGTTAACAGGGCAACAAGGAAAGCTCAATTTCTCTCTATAAATTATCCTGCCACCAACTTGGTGGAAATGTGCTCATTACAGTTATTGCTTACAGATTTCACAAGAATGATTCTGGAATGAGAAGTTCTAAGTATAAGGGGCATTTGGCGTCTCTGGGCCTGTGCTCAATGAAGAGATGGTGACTTGGAAACAGAAATGTCAATGAAATCCTGAGGACTGGATAGAGTGTTAGGGACAAGATGTTTTCAGCAGTAGGAGAGTGTAGGATCTGAGATCACAACATCAATCTATTTATTTATATCTGTGGACCTTCTCTTTCATTCTTCTGTCCGGTAGCAGGATCTGATTATCACCTGCATCAATGCCTGGGTTGATTTTATATATATATAAAAAAATTATTTTATGATGTATGACCTATCTTTAAATTTTTGATTACAGAGTTGTATACCTTTATGTGTTATGCTATAACATTTTGATCAATTTTATTACAATATATGAATGTACACAACTTATGTTGAGATGTATCTATGTGTTGCACTCTGTAAATCTTTTTTTTCTTCTGAATAAAAATATTGTAAAAAGAAAAAAGATCGTAGTTATAGGTTATTTGCAGACACGAGAATATAACGGAATTTTAACCACTTAATTGAACAAAGAAGGACACTTCATGGTTATCACCACAATTTTGTGTGATATCCTTCGTAAATATCCTATAGTTGACAGTTGAAAAAGACAGGCCGCATCCAACAACGTGTTTTGATTTTGGAACAGCTTCGGCACTGCTGGAAGTTCTGTAGAGATGAAACTACTAACAGATTTACTGGAGGCACCTTGAGACAGGGTTAAAGCAGCCATTAGAATTTTACCTTCCCCCTTACAAAATGGCTGAGAGCTCAGCATTTATCTTTGTCATAATGAAACTCAAAGTATGTGAGGTTGTTCCTTATTTCCTATTTTCAGTTAGTCCTGCTCAGCCACTTCCTCCATCACCAGGGTAACAGCCCACCAGAGCTGCAGAGTGTTGAACATTTTTATCGCTCTCTGGTCACTGCCCCTCAGTGGCCTCAGGAGCCGGTGTGGGTGCTCGGATGCCTTGAGCATCCACTGTATGGAATATATGATGTTTATGTTGCAATAAAGAGATAACTAACGAATGTAGGGATTGCATTTATGCAAATCTGTTTAGGATGTCACAAACAGGGGTCAACAGGGATCACTCCCTCCACAATTCCCTTGTTTATTCATACCTCCTCACTAACCCTCCTCCACAAACTTATCCCGGCATAAGGCCTAAGTGCTACACCTACTCGTACCCTTCCTCTCTCACCTCCATTCAGAGGCCAAAACAGTCCTTCCAGGTGGGGCAACACCTGGGTAGCATCTGTGGAGAGACTCCACTCTCAGTCCGGAGGGAGGTTCCGGGCCAGAAAAGTTGACGGAAATAGTCAGAGAAAAGAGGTGATGGGTGGGGATGGGGCAAGAGCTGGGGTGTGAGAGGTGGGTCCAGGTGAGGGGGGAGGTGGGAAGGTGGAAATAGTGACAGGTGTGGAATGAGAGTAGTCGGGGCAAGATGGCGTTGCGGAAGATGGTATTTAATTCCATGGAGGATTATCCAACAAGTTAGAGAGTATTTATTTTAGAGATTCACCAGACTGATTCCTGGAGGACGATGAAGATCAGTGATCATCGTCACATAAAACAGAGTTCGGCAGATGTGTGGAAACCGAAGGGATCGAGGAAATGGTGATCAGGCAGGATGATGTGGCTGAGATCGGAGAGCAGCCGCCATCTTCTTGATGGTTAGAGGGGCTGAAAGGCCACTTCTTGCTGTTTTTCACGTGATGTTTCGGTGTTCCTGTCTTGTGAAGACCTGTAGGAATGTTAATAGGAATTTGTGTTTGTAAATATAGAGCTAATTTGAATGAAAACAGCACAATTCCGGTTTGTGTCTGAATTGTGCATCGGACGGGGATGGGAATCGAACCCGTAACTCTGAGAACCTGAAGGTGGAGCTGAGGGGACGGCGAAGGCACTGAGGGAAAAACTATAAACGTAGCTGGTGTAAATATGAAATTATGTGTAAAATCCGGCAAGTAGGTCGGGCAGCGTGTGACACCGGTTCAGATGGGAGAACTTCCCCGTCACGTGATCCACTTCTCTTTCCCATTTCAAACGCAGATCTGCAGCATCTGCGGCTTTTCGACGCTCCGCCCCCGCTCTCACAGTCCCCGGATGGGCCATGGTTTTCTTTCCGTTCTCTGTTGAAGCAGATCGTCGGCGTAAAGCCGGGGGTCGGATCACTGTCTGCGGGGCAAATTGATCAAGTTCTCATCGGTGAGTATTGAGGCCGCTCCAGAGAGGGAACGGGACCGAAAATTTTGGGGGGGAGACCTGATGTTGTTGAGTGAGTGCCGTTAACTTCCCCGAACGGGCGGCCGCGTCACGCTTCCTGGACACAACCTGCCGGAGTTCGGTTCACAACCTGCCGGAGTTCAGTTCACACCGAACCGCCCGAGAGATGAGCCGCCGCTCAGCCTCTGTTGCTCGGGTCACAGGAGCGGGATGAGGTGCTGATGCCCGGACTAAATCCATCCGTTCAGTTGTACCTGGGGAACTTCACCTCCATCACGCGGCCCGGTATCGGATCCAAACTTCACCTGCATCGATGCCTGGGGTCGATAATGGTTTTACAGCACACTGAAAGCGGCCGTTCGGCCTTTTTGTGTTCTTCCAGACAGAGAGGGTTAAACAGAGTAATCGCACCCTCGGGAGACTCCTCCACGTGTATGGGTAATTTCATCTTTCCTCATTCAGACAGGACAGTGAGATCCAGATGTCTCTCGTCCTCTCGGGGGACTGGGAAGTTTATTTCCATCTTATTTCCATTGCTACGACTTGCCGAAATGCTGACAGTGTTTCCAGATATCTGGCCCTATTAATGCGAGAATTAAGTCTTATTCATTTATCTGGGTTTCTCGGAAATGTGTACATTCCCTCCAGAATTTCCATAGGAGCAACCTGGACTGCCTAATATTCCCACAGGATTAAAATGAGGAATCTCATTTAAATGTTGTTGAGTGAGTGTCGTTAACTTCCCCGAACGGGCGGCCGCGTCCCGTTTCCTGGACACAACCTGCCGCGTTTGGTCCAAGTTGTAGGACCTTCACACCGAACCGCCTGAGAGATAAGCCGCCGCTCAGCCTCTGTTGCTCGGGTCTGGTGGAACACAGCAGGCCAGGCAGCATCTATAGGGAGAAGAGCTGGCGGCGTTTCGGGCCGAGACCCTTCGTCAGGACTAACTGAAAGGAAAGATAGTAAGAGATTTGAAAGTAGGAGGGGGAGAGGAAAAGTGAAATGATAGTAGAAGACTGGAGGGGGTGGGGTGAAGCTGAGAGCCAGAAAGGTGATAGGCAAAAGGGATACAGATCTAAATGAGTTAAATGAGGAATCTGGGTTTTTTTTTACATGAACCGAGGTACAGTGAAAATCCTGTCTTTGCCATGATCGGCATAGATCAAGCATTACAATAGTACAGCGAGGTGATAAATGGTAAAACAATAACAGAGTGTAACAAATCATTATGGTCACAGAGAAAGTGCAGTACAGGTAGATATATGGTGCAAAGTCACATCTAGTTAGACTGTGAGGTCAACAGTCCATCTCATCACACTGGGGAGCACTCAGTTCGCTTATAACAGCAGAACGGAAACTATCCTGGAGCCTGGTGTTACGTTTCTGTTTTATTTTATTCTCAACCCAATCGGGGACTGAGAAGTGAAAGGGATTTTCCATTATGTTGGCTGCTTTACTGAGGCAGCAGGACATATAGACCGAGTCGATGGAGGGGAGTTTGGCTTCTATGATGTGCCCACTGTTCTCTGTTGTTTCATTCATTTAAACGAAGTGCAATAGCCGTATGTAGATGTGAAGCATCGGGATGGGATACTTTCTGTGGAGCATTGATAAAGCTTGTAGAGTGGAAAAGGACATATACCACAATTTTTATTGATTGTTTTGGTTTTGTTATATTGGAATCTGTTATCTAGCAGGGTGTACTATTATTTCAGTATCTGTGTATTGCTGGAGGACCATCAGACATTGCCTTGATTCCATCTCCCTCCTGGTTTTATCTGCTTATTCCCTGCCCGTCTTGTTCAACATCTGTCCAGCTTCCATCCCACCAACTTAATGATATATGTCAACCATCTCGCTACTAAACATTGTCTTAGTTGTGAAGATTTGTCTTGCACCCATTCCAGGATCCAGGATTATTATTATTATTATTATTATTATTATTATTATTATTATTATTATTATTATTATTATTATTATTATTATTATTATTATTATTATTGTTGTTGTTGTTGTTGTTGTTGTTGTTGTTATTATTATTATTATTATTATTATTATTATTATTATTATTATTATTATTAGCTAGAACTACCAGAGGTTAAATTGAATACAACACGTTGTAGGGTAAAAGCAGCCATTACAATTTTTGTTTCACCGTTACAAAATGGCTGCAGTGTTAATCTTTGTCATGATGAAACACACAGCATCTGATGCTGAGTTTGTTATTTCCCTTTTCGGTTAAACTTAGTGAGCCACTTCCTCCGTTTCCAGGGTAACAAACCACCAGAGCTGCAAGGATTGTTGCAGATCTTTATCGCTCCGTGATCACGGCCTCTCAGTGACGCTCCCCCTCAAATTCCCCTTAAATATTTAAATTTTCGGCCCAAATCCATGCCCTCACGCATCCCGATGGGCAATAGCCTACATACATTCACCCTATTTATACCATTATAGGTTTTGTATGCTCTAGGAGGGCTTCCCAACTTGGGGTCCGCAGGCCCCACCGTTCAGCATAGCAGAAAATGGTTCGGAACCCCTGCGAGCATCTCTCCTGATTCTCCTGTGCTTCAGGTTATCAATTTCTAATCTGTTCAAACTGCCCCTGTAACTCAGTTCCTTAAATGACAGCAACATCCGTGTCTGCCAGGCCTCCTGCACCAGCCTGCCACAGGGTCCGAGGGAGACCTTGTCAGTCCCTGGGGATTTATCCATCCTAATTCTCCTCAAGGCGGCAAACTCCTGTGGTGTAATCCGTACACAATCCGTGCCCTGACTGGCTTTCGTCATTTCTATAGTCTCTATCTGTCTCCCAAGTAAACACAGGCACAGAGATGTCATTGAAGTTCTCTCCCATCTCTTACGGCCTCATGCGTAGATGAGCACGCTGATCTTCAGATGTTATTTTGTAACTGTTATCGGGGCGGGGAGGAAATAACAGTTTTTCTCAGTAATTTATCCTCCTACCACATTATCTGCTATTCGTGAGAATGTGTTCATTACAGTTGTTGTTTACAAAGTTCACAAGAGTGATTCTGGAATGAAAGGCTTTATGTATGAGGAATACACGAGGAAATCTGCAGATGCTGGTTATTCAAACAACACACACAAAATGCTGGTGGAACACAGCAGGCCAGGCAGCATCTATAGGGAGAAGCACTGTCGACGTTTCGGGCTGAGACCCTTCGTCAGACTAACTGAAAGGAAAGACACTAAGGGATTTGAAAGTAGGAGGGGGAGGAGAAAATGCGAAATGATAGGAGAAGACCGGAGGGGTGGGGTGAAGCTGAGAGCCAGAAAGGTGCTTGGCAAAAGGGATACAGAGCTGGAGAAGGGAAAGGATCATGGGACGGGAGGCCTCGGGAGAAAGAAAGGAGTGGGGGGGGGGAGCACCAGAAGGAGATGGGGAACAGGCAGAGTATGGGCAGAGAGAGAAAGAAAAAAGGGAGGGGGAAAATCTATACATCAGGGATGGGGTAAGAAGGGGAGGAGGAGCATTAACGGAAGTTAGATAAGTCTCTGCTCCTATTATCATGGAGGGATGGTGACTCTGGGAACAGCAACCTCCGTGAACTCGTATGTTCTGGATAGAGTCGATTGGGACAAGATGTTTTCAACAGTAGGGGAATCTGGAACCTGAGGTCACAACCTCAATCCATTTAATTGTATCTGAGGAACTTCCCTTTCATCATTCTGTCCAGTAGCAGGATCTGAAGTCCACCTGTATCAATGCCGGGGGTTTATCGCAGTTAGAAGATAATTGCAGACACAGGATTGTGACGAAAGTTTTAACCACTTAATTAAACAAAGAAGGAAACTTCATGTTTATCACTACATGAAAACGTGAAATTAAAAAAAAACACGAAATGCTGGAAGAACTCAGCAGGCCAGACAGCATCTATGCGAGGAGGTAATAAAGACGTATCGGGCCGAAACCCTTCATCAGTAGTGAAGTAACATGGGATGGTCGAGGGGGAATAAGAATTGGAGGGAAATGGGATAGGGGGAAGGTGGATAATTATGGGAAATAAAAGAGAAAGAAAGGTAAGGCTGGGGGCAGAGAGATGTTTCTCTTTGGTTCTCTTTCTCTCTCTTTCCCCCTCACTATAATCTCTCCCCCCAGCCCTGCCTTTCTTTCGCTTTTATTTCCCATAATTCTCCACCATTCCCCTATCCCATTTCCCTCCAGCCTATCACTTCCCAGCTCTCTACTTTATCCCTCCCCCGACTTCTTATCCCCCCTCGACCATCCCATGTTACTTCACACCTGATGAAGGGTTTCGGCCCGAAACGTCGTTATTACCTCCTCCCATAGATGCTGTCTGGCCTGCTGAGTTCTGCCAGCATTTCGTGTTTTTTTATTTATTTCCAGCATCTGCAGATTCACTCGTGTTGCCTTTGAATGCATTGTGTGATGTCCTTTGTAAATATCCCACAGCTGACATTTGGAACAGATAGGCCACATCCAACAACGTGTTTGATTTTGGACCAGCTTCTGCTCTGCTGAAAGTTCTGTAGAGATGGAACTACCAATATATTTACAGCATGCACCTCGTGACAGGGTTAAAACAGCCACTAGTATTTTAGCTTCCCCATTACAAAATGGCTGAGAGCTCTGTATTCATCTTTGTCATAATGAAACACAATGCATGTGAGGTTGAGTTCCTTATTTCCTTTTCCAGTTAGTTCTGCTTCCTACATCACCAGGGTAACAGACCACCAGAGCTCCAAGGAGTGTTGAACATTTAGGCTTTGTTGCGATTGTACCTAGAATATGGTGTAAAATCCCGCTCCCCTTACTAACACGGGTTATACAGACCAAAGAACAAACTGCCGGAGGAACTCAGTGGGTCGGGCAGCATCTGTGGAGGGAAATGGACCGTCAACATTTCGGGCCGAGACCCTTCCTCTGGACTGGGAGCAGACAGGAAAAAGTCAGAGAAAACAAGTGAGGGTTCGGGATGGGGCAAGAACTAGGGAGTGGGAGGTGGATCCAGGTGATGGGGGAGGTGGGAAGTTGCAAATAGAAACAGGGGGTGGAATATGAGTGGTTTGGGCAACACGGGGCAGCAGAAGATGGAATTTATTTCTATAGAGGATTAACAAAGAGGTTAGAGAGTATTTATTTTAGAGATTTACCAGCCTGTTTCCTGGAGGGAAACAGAGATCAGCAGAACGAATGAATCGAGGAGAAACATGTGGCTGAGATAGGAGAGGAGCCGCCATCATAAACACAAAATACTCTGCAGATGCTGGGGTCAAGGCAACACGTACAACACACTGGAGGACTCAGCAAGTCGGGCAGCATCCGTGGACGTGAACAGTCAAAGATTCGGGCCGAAACTCTTTGTCAGGACTGAAGAAGGAGGGGCAGGGGCCCTATCAAGAAGGTGGGTGAAGGGTGGGAAGGAGAAGGCTGGCTGGTGCCAGGTGTAATAAATCATTCTAGTTACAGAGAAAGTGCAGTGCAGGTCACATCGATTTAGACTGTGAGGTCAGGAGTCCACTCATCACGCTCTTCGCTTCTAACAGCAGAATGGACGCCGTCCTTGAGCCTGGTGGTGTGTTTCTGTTTTATTTTATCGTCGGCCCGATGAGAGTATTAGAAGTGAAACAGTTCTGAGGATCTTTCATGATGTTGGCTGCTTTGCTGAGACAGTGGGAAGTGTAGACAAAGTCCATGGAGGGGAGGTTGGTTTCTATGATGTACTCAGCTGTATCCACTGTTCTCCGCTATTTCATTCAGGTAAAGGAAGAGCAGTAACCCGATGAAGATGTGAAGTATCGGGATGGGATACTTTCTGCGGTGCATTGATAAAGTGTGTAGAGTAGAAAAGGACACATACCAAAGTTCTTATTGTTTGCTCTGGTTTTGTTATATTGGAATCTGTTATCTACTAGTGCGTACTATTATTTCAGGGTCTGTGTATTGCGGGAGGATCATCAGAGATCGCCCTTCATCCCATTCTCCCATCTGGCTCCATTTGCTCATCCCCTGCCCATCTTGTTCAACCTCTGTCCAGCCTCTGTCCCACCACCTCAATGATATATATCAACCATCTTGTTCAACCTCTGTCCAGTCTGTATCTCACCACCTCAATGATATATATCAACCATCTTGTTCAACCTCTGTCCAGTCTGTATCCCACCACCTCAATGATATATATCAACCATCTTGTTCAACCTTTGCCCAGACTGTTCCCATTGCAGCAATGAAATATTTCAGCAATCTCTCTTTGAAATTTGGTCTTCATTGTGAAGTTTTGTTTTGCATCTTTTCCCGAATTTGTTTCTCGCTTGCTAGATATACCATTTCAGTTTTAGTTTCATAGTTACAAAATGGCTGCAGTGTTAAACTTTATCATAATTGAACTCATTGCATCTGATGTTGAGTTTGTTATTTCCTTTATCGGTTATTTTCAGTGAGCCACTTCCTCTGTTTCCAGGGTAACGGCCCGTCAGAGCTGCAGCAAGTGTTGCAGTTTTTATCGCTCTGTGGTCACCTCCTCTCAGCGTAGAGACAGTGGTCTCAGGAGCAAATGTAACAGAGTGATAGTGGGAGGAAAGGATGCTGTGAGAATTGACTGTGTGGGATGTGTTACACCAGGGTCAGAATGAACTCAGAACTAACAAATTGTTTGGGGTGGGATGGTATTTACAGTCTAGGGTGGCAATCAGTTTACTATCTGTGCATTAAAATGAAGAGGGAGAAATACTACAGTTGCAGGACATTTAAAGTGAAGTGCAGAAAATACTGGAGACGCTCAGCAGATCGGCAGCATCTCGGACAGTCTCACTTCTGGAACTGGGTCTTCCACCATTTCTCCTTTCAGAGATGTAGTCTGATGTACTGAGCTCCCAGCATTTTCTACTTTATAATTTTACATTTCGTTCCTGTTACACTGCAGGAAACATGGCAGCCAGCTGTGCTGGGCAAGATTCCACACAGCAGGAAGATTGTGATCAAATGTGCTCGGTTTAGCTGATGGGGTCAGGCTGCAGTGTATCCGCATCCTCTATACAGACCGGGGAACCAGCCTGAGCACTGGCCCCGGCAGAGGGTCATTCGGTTCCAATTCCACCTTAGTTTGTGAATCGGAAATGGCAGGAACACCTCGGCAAATTGCCGGCACCAAAGCGTCTTTGTATGTGTGATGATATTGGGCCGGTGACTCTGAGGATATGGAACTGGCAGTATACGGGCTTCAGTCCAGGTCAGTAATTCGACAGCTGGGATTGGAATTTTCTCAGTCTGCAGTGAAGCTGAAATCCCGGGCGGTTGGACGTTGGTTATGGGGAAATCACCGTCTACACTGCCCAATAGGACATCATATCAATCAAGTATTTTGGAGATTATTTCAGAGTTAACTAGAGAGTTGGGTGAAAGTTGGGCAGTGATGTTGCATCAGAACTTTGGTAAAGTCTGTAACAAGATCCCGCATGGCAGCTGATCGGGAAGGTTCGGTCACGTGGGATTCACGGGGAGCTTTCGAGGTGGATTCACACCGGGCTCGACAACAAGAAGCAGAGGGTGTTGACTGAAGATGAATTTAGCGAATGGAGGCCTGTGACAAGTGGGACGTGCGTATCAGTGTCGAGACCTCGTTAATTTGTTATTCGTGCCATTGATTTGTATATGAATGGACATGGCACGGTATCAAGTTTGATACTAAATTCGGGAGTCTGGTTGATATTGCAACAGGTTACAATAAATTTCAAAGACATCGTGATTAGTTATGGAAATGGTCTGAGAAATGGCGAATGGTTTTCAACTTGAACAAGTGAGGGTTGAAGCATTTGGACAGTTACCAGGGTGGGACTGGTATAGTGAATGGGAGGGCACGGAGTTTTGTAAAACAGATTGAGAAACAAAAAAAATCATTAGTATGCAACACAGACTACAATGCAGATAGAGAACAATACCTGACTCCTACACACAACTCAGCTCTGATACCGGGTCCTCCACCTGAAATAGTATCATACTCTCTGTCTTGTTGAATAATTCCAGCATTTTTGTTTTATTATGTTAAAGATGTTTTGTCAACTTGCTGTTTTGTATGTATGGCGTGTCTACATTGTGTTTAACAAAGGTGCAATGTTACAAGCTGCTAATAGCCAGGTAAACACACAGGAACACGTACAAACAAGCCGGATGAACTCAGCGGGTCGGGCAGCGTCCGTTGAAACGTTTCGGGCCGAGAGCCCTCGCCAGGACTGAAGAGGGAGGGGGCAGGGGCCCCATAAAGAAGCTGGGGGGAGGGTGGGAAGGAGAAGGCTGATAAGTGCCAGGTGAAAAACCAATCAGAGGAAAGATCAAGGTGTGGGGAAGGGGAAGCAGGGAGGGGATAGGCAGGAAAGGTGAAGAAGGAATTTAAGGGGAAAGCACTATGGGTAGCAGAAGGCAGAATCATGAGAGAGGTATAGGAGGTGTATGGGATCCTGTTGAAGGTGGCGGAAGATAATATGCTGGATCCGGAGGCTGACGGGGTGGTTGGTGAGGACAGGGGGAACACGGTCCCTGTTGTGGCGACGAGAAGATGGGGTGAGGGCCGAAGTGCGGGAAATGGAGGAGATGCGGGTGAGGGCATCACCCCATCACTAAGGACATTTTTCCCTCTCTACGCTTCTCTGCTTTTCGCATGGATCATTCCCTCCGTGACTGCCTGGTCCACACGTCCCTCCCCACAGATCTCCCACCGGGTACTTATCCCTGCAAGCGTAAGTGCTGCACCTGTCCCCACCCCTCCACCCTTACTACCATTTCGGGCCCCAGACAGTCCTTCCAGGTGAGGCAACACTGCACTTGTGAGCCTGTTGGGGTAATCTATTGCGGCCTCCTCTACATCAGCGAGACCCGACGCAGATTGGGGGACCGCTTCGTCAAGCACCTCAGTTCGGTCCGCCACAACAGACAGGATCTCCCGGTTGCCACCCACTTCAACTCTGCTTCACATTCCCATTCGGATATGTCCATACATGGCCTCCTCTACTGCCATGATGAGCCCAAACTCGGGTTGGAGGAGCAACACCTCATATACCGTCTGGGTAGTCTCCAGCCCCTTGGTAAGAACATCGGATTCACCTCTCTCATGATTCTGCCTCCTTCTACTACCCATAGTAGAAGTAAAGGGTACCCATACCCTTTACATTCCTTCTTCACTTGTCCTGTTTATCCCCTCCCCCAGCCCTTAATCTTTCCTCTGATTGGTTTTTCACTTGATCCTTCCCCTTCCCCCCACCTTCTTTATAGGGCCCCTGCCCCTTCCTTCCTCAGTCCCGAGGAAGGATCTCGGCCCGAAACGTTGACTGCTCATTTCAACGGATGCTGCCTGACCTGCTGAGTACATCCAGCCTGTTTGTACGTGTTGATTTGACCACAGCATCTGCAGTGTATTTGTCTTTAAATACTTAATAACATGTTGACCGGAGTTTAGGAGATAATAATGATCTTAAAATCCTTCCGGAGAAAATGTACTGGTTCTGGACAAGATGTCACAATGTTATGTGTGACACTGCATTGTTCAGGATGTCAGAGTGATTCTATATAGACTCAAATCATATATTGCCATCAGTGTCCATGCAAGGGGATATCAAAATGAAAGAAACGGTGAGAATCAGGTCTGACTGAGAAATCGGTATAATCCAGTGACGAGAGGAATAGAAGTCTCCTCGTCAGCAGAAATATTTCAACCCACGCTGCTGTAACACTTGTCCATTACTCACCAGAGCGCCACTAGTGGTAGGAGGACCAAAGTAGTGTGTGCTGTCTGCTCAGCCTGCTTTGCCTTTACGTTGACACATCACTCCCGGTCCAGGACACAAGATTGGTTCCTAAAAGGGAATTGCCAGCAAAATAGGAAGTAGATACCCTGGAGAATCCTGGCCCAGTGTACAATGCATGGAGAGCGGAAATGGACATTGTGTGACTGTGGGTGTATGGGTGCAGGTGGATCCGGCCATTACAAGGCTTCAGTCGATCGGCCCAAGATGTTTGGAAGTGTTTGTCTCCGTTTAGAAACAAAACCGAGTTTTTCAATTAATGTTTGACCCTCCTGTCATTTTTTTTTTGTTACCCAGCAGCACAAAGTGATCACAGTGTCCTCAAAATGGGTCATGGTTCAAGCAGTGGAGGAGTTCCAGTGGCGTCAACATCGGGTAAGGACACGGGTATGTTGGCGAATTATTTTAATTTATAAACACAGCTGATTCTATGTCTGGGTTTAATTCAACATTGGCAATTCACAAAATATTTGTGAAAACTAAGCAGAGAGATGAGAGAGAGTTAACAACTCTGGGGGAAACACAGTCACGCGTGGAAGGAGTACAGTTACCGTCTGCTCCTGCTCCTCTAACAGATTGTGATGCACATTAAAATAGCGAGTTACTCCGGAAGACAAGACATTCTCCGGATGATGACAGTTTTGGGCAACAAAAAGACACAAAATATTGGCTGAAATCAGCAGGTCAGGCAGCATCCATGGAGAGGAATAAACGTATGATGTTTTGGAACAGGACCTCGGAAAACAGAAAGTAATGTAACAGTATCTAGAGTCAACAGTATCTGCTGAGTAGCTCCAGCATTTTGTGAGAAATCCCAGAGATTTGCTGAGGAAGGGGTTGACCAGGCAGGCAGACAGTAACCCAGAGCAAAGCGGTGGTGATGGGCAGTACCAGGAGAGTGATGGTGATGGGTTACTATATTCCCAGGAATTGGCAGAGTCTTTTGCAAACAGAGAGGTGTATTCCCGGGGACTAGAAAGAACAGCCTTCAACAGACGGTTGAGCTTTACCGGCTAAGGTAACAATTCCCTGATTCACCCACCCCACCCCACAGTCTAGAGAGGACTTACATTCTTCCCATTGGTGCGAAGCAATGTCAGTCACTGATTACAGCCAATAGCAGAGATGGACCAGCCAAGAGGGCATTACCCTCGCTGAGGATATCTCATACTCCCGCAACGAACGCCCTGTCAAAGCGGAACAAATCCCAAAGTAAATGCCCCGCTTTTTGAATTATTTCAATATCCCTCCGAGGGAAGCTGGGGGTGTTTAAGAAGCTTCTCCTGCGGTCGGTGTCTGAGGTATCAGTGAGAGGTAGAAGGAGACCACTCGGCCCACTGAATTGATGCCATCTCCCTGGGGAGGGAGGGAACCCAGCAGGAGGAGGAGGGAGGGTGAATTAACTGAGAGGATAAATATGGTGTGAGGGGTTGAATAGGATAGGGTCTGAGAGGTTGTTTGCTCTGGTGGGGGATCAAGGAGCAGGATGGGGGAAGGAGACCATTGATAGCGGGAAAAAGAAATGAGGGTCTCGTCTATCGAAACGTCTGAGCCCAGAGTGGTGGTGAGCAGAGATATTCACCTCTTCAGTGGTCAAACAGTGGGAGACTGTATGCTCATATTGTTAGTGACAGAGAATCGTATAATTTGTGTTCCATGAGTTATCTGAATGTACTTGCCTGTGATGCTGCCACAAGTCAGTGTTTCTCTCTCCCTGTACCTTCCCGTACTTGTGCACTTGGCAATAAATTCAACAGGACCTGAGCAATCTCAGTGAGATTTGATTAGTGATGATCATCTTGGCAGCTCGGTAGGTAAAATGTAAAGAAGATATAACATAGAAATCTAAAGCACGTTACAGGCCATTCGTCCCGCAATATTGTGTCAATCGTGTAACCTACTCTAGAGATTGACTACAATTTCCTTGCAGCACAGACCTTTATTTTTATAAGCACCGTGTACCTATCTAAGAGTCTTTTATAAGACCGAATTTTATCCACCACTACCACCGTCACTGTCAGTGCATTCCACACACACAGCCCTCTCTGTGTGAAAAACGTACCCCTGACATCCCGCTTGTACCTACTTCCAAGCAGCTTAATATTATGCTCCCTCTTGTTAGGCATTTCATCCCTGGAGGAAAAAGCCTCAGGCTAACGACACAAGCAAAGCCTCTCATCTTATACACCTCTGTCAGGTCACCTCTCATCCTCCATCGCTTCAAGGATAAAAGCCAAGGTCACTCAACCTATTCTCATCAGGCATGCTCCCTAATCCAGACAACATCCTTGTAAATCAATGTGTTTTGTTACATCCTCAAAGAATTCAATCAGGTTCATAAGCATGACCTGCCTTCGGCAAAGCCATGCTGACTAAGCCTAATCAGACCATGTCTCTACCAAAGCTCAGAAACCCTGCCTCTCAGGATCATCTCCAAAACTTGCCCATCACTGAAGTAACACTAACTGGTCTGTAATTTCCTGAGTTATCTCTACTACCTTTCTTGAAAAAGAGAGCAACATTTGCAACCTTCCAGTACTCTGGTACTTCTCCACACCTAATTGATGATGCAACGATCATCGTCAGAGGCTTAGCAATCTCCTCCCTCGATTCCTACAGTAGCATGGGGTATATCCTGTTCAGTCCCGGCAACCTATCTAACTGAATACCTCTCAAAAGATTCAGCAGATGCTCTTTCTTTCATACACTCATGTGTTTCAGTCTGCTGTAAGACATCCCCACAATTGCCAAGGTCCTTTTCACTGGTGAATACTGAAGCAAAATACTCAGTATCTCAGAATATTAAAATCATCGGCAGGATGAGAAACATCTGTTGAGAATGTAGTGGTGAGATTTAACCAAGCTAATTTGCCATTGCTGGCAACTCCCCGTGGAGTTATTATACTTGCATGATGCGCCCTCAACTCCAATAATGATCGTTACAAAAGTCGGTGATATGGATTCCATCCTTTATTAGCAATCAGCAAACATACAATCTTGAAGTGTTAAAACTCCACTGTACCCAAGCGTAAATTCATCGTATTTGAGCGGATAATAACAAAATATATGACATCGGTCAGTCCCCAGCTGTGTACTGCATGGAACAAAGCAAACTATGTAACTGATCCCCTTTGCATTTACCACACCCCCACTGATGCGACTTATTACCACAAAAAAGCATCATAAATATACAACGCACAATTCAATGCTGATAGAGAACAGATACATGGCTCCTGCACACAGGCTCAGCTCTGATACAGGGTCCTCCACCTGAAATAGTAACATACTCTCGTCTTGTTGAATAATTCCATCATTCTGTTTTAATTATATTGACAATTTTTCTGAACTGACTGTTTTGGATGTATGGCGTGTCGACATTGTGTTTAACAAGGTGTCATATAACTAACTATCTAATAATAGCCAGGTGATATGCTCAAAGAAATCTTAACTGCGTTTTAGTGCTAATAGTGGTTTTGAAGTCCTGCCGGAAAAACTGTAGTGGTTCCGGACTAGATACTGTGATGCTATGTGTGAGATTGCATTGTTCAGATTGTCAGAGTGTTTCTGTATAGACACAAATCATATATTGCCACAGGTGTCAATGCCAGGCGATGTTCACCTGAAAGGAGACGGTGAGAATCAGGTGTGACTTAGATATCTGTATAATCCAGTGACGAGAGGAATAGAAGTCTCATCGTCAGCAGAAATGTTTCACCCCACACTGCTGTAACACTTGTCCATTACTGACCACAGCGCCACCAGTGGTAGGAGGACCAAAGCAGTGGGCGCTGTCTGCTCAATCTTCCTTGGCATTCCATAGACGCAACACTCCTGGTCCAGGATACAAAATTGGTTCCAAAAAGGGAATTGTCTGCTATACAGCGAGCATATACCCTGGAGAATCCTGGTCCAATGTACAATGCATGGAGAGCGCAAATGGACATTGTGGGACTGTGGGTGAAAGGGTGCAGGTGGATCCGGCCATGTCACGTGTTCAGTGGATCGGCTCCAGATGTTTGGAAGTGTTCACCTCAGTTTAAAAACAAAACAGTGTTCTGCTTTAAACCCCAATTAATGTTTGACCCTCTTGTTATTTTTATTTTTTACAGAGCATCAAAAAATGAAAACTCCTGTCCACAAAATGGATCAAG
Organism: Hemitrygon akajei; assembly: GCF_048418815.1. Taxonomy (NCBI): domain Eukaryota; kingdom Metazoa; phylum Chordata; class Chondrichthyes; order Myliobatiformes; family Dasyatidae; genus Hemitrygon; species Hemitrygon akajei. The sequence goes on along the minus strand of NW_027331931.1, from coordinate 818,118 downwards.
GTTCGGGCAGTGGAGGAGTTGCAGTGGCGTCAGGATCGGGAAAGGACACGGGTCTGTTGGCGGATTATTTTAATTTATAAATACTCTGCTGATTCTCCGTCTGGGTTTAATTCAATAATGGCAATTCACAAAATATTTGTGAAAACTGACCAGAGTGATTTGAGAGAGAGTTAACATCTCTGGGGAAACACAGTCACAATTGAAAGGAGTACAGTTACCGTCTGCTCCTGCTCCTCTAACAGATTGTGATGCACATTAAAATAGCGAGTTACTCCAGAAGACAGGACATTGTGCAGATGCTGAAAGTTTTGGGCAACACAAATACATACAACAGGTTGTCAGTTCTCAGCAGGTCAGGCAGCATCCATGGAGAGGAATAAACAGTTAACGTTTCGGATCGGGACCACAAGGAATAGAAAGTAATGTGACAATATCTAGAATTTCTGTCCCGTCATTACCAGTCCGATGAAGGGCCTTGGCTCGAAACATTGATTGTTTATTCTCCTTCATGGATGCTGCCTGTCCTGCTGAGTAGCTCCAGCATTTTGTGAGAAATCCCAGAGATTTGCTGAGGAAGGGGTTGACCAGGCAGGCAGACAGTAACCCAGAGCACAGCAGTGGTGATGGGCAGTACCAGGAGAGTGATGGTGATGGGTTACTATATTCCCAGGAATTGGCAGAGTTTTTGCAAACAGAGAGGTATCTTCCCAGGGACTAGAAAGAACAGCCTTCAACAGACGGTTGAGCTTTACCGGCTAAGGAAACAAATCCCTGACTCACACACCCCACCCCACAGTCTAGAGAGGACTTACACTCTTCCCATTGGCGCGAAGCAATGTCAGTCACTGATTACAGCCAATAGCAGAGATGGACCAGCCAAGAGGGCATTAACCTCGCTGAGGACATCTCACACTCCCGCAACGAACGCCCTGTCAAAGCGGAACAAATCCCAAAGTAAATGCCCCGCTTTTTGAATTATTTCAATATCCCTCCGAGGGAAGCTGGGGGTGTTTAAGAAGCTTCTCCTGCGGTCAGAGTCTGATGTATCGCTGAGAGGTAGGAGGAGACCACTCGGCCCACTGGGTTGATGCCATCTCCCTGGGGAGGGAGGGAACCCAGCAGAAGGAGGAGGGAGGGTGAATTAATTGAGAGGATAAATATGGTGTGATGGGTTGAATAGGATAGGGTCTGAGAGGTTGTTTGCTCTGGTGGGGGATCAAGGAGCAGGATGGGGGAAGGAGCCCATTGACAGCGGGAAAAAGAAATGAGGGTCTCGTCTATATAAACGTCTGAGCCCACAGTAGTGGTGAGCAGAGATATTCACCTCTTCAGTGGGCAAACAGTGGGAGACTGTATGCTCATATTGTTAGTGACAGAGAATTGTACAATTTGTTTTCCGTGTGTTATCTGAATGTACTTGCCTGTGATGCTGCCACAAGTCAGTGTTTCTCTGTCCCTGTACCTTCCCGTACTTGTGCACTTGGCAATAAATTCAACAGGACCCGAGAAATCTCAGTGAGATTTGATTAGTGATGATCATCTTGGCAGCTCGGTAGGTAAAATGTAAAGAAGATAGAACATAGAAATCTAAAGCACGTTACCGGCCATTCGTCCCGCAATATTGTGTCAATCTGGTAACCTACTCTAGAGATTGACTACAATTTCCTTGCAGCATAGACCTTTATTTTTATAAGCTCCATGTACCAATCTAAGAGTCTTTTATAAGACCGAATTTTATCCACCACTACCACCGTCACTGCCAGTGCATTCCACACACCCAGCCCTCTCTGTGTGAAAAACTTACCCCTGACATCCCCCTTGTACCTACTTCCAAGCAGCTTAATATTATGCTCCCACTTGTTAGGCATTTCAACCATGGGAAAAGCCTCTGGCTATAGACACAAGCAAAGCCTCTCATCTTATACACTTCTGTCAGGTCACCTCTCATCCTCCATCGCTTCAAGGATAAAAGGCCAAGGTCACTCAACCTATTCTCATCAGGCATGCTCCCTAATCCAGACAACATCCTTGTAAATCAATGTGTTTTGTTACATCCTCAAAGAATTGAATCAGGTTCATAAGCATGACCTGCCTTCGGCAAAGCCATGCTGACTAAGCCTAATCAGACCATGTCTCTCCAAATGCTCAGAAACCCTGCCTCTCAGGATCTTCTCCAAAACTTGCCCATCACTGAAGTAACACTAACTGGTCTGTAATTTCCTGAGTTATCTCTACTACCTTTCTTGAACAAGAGAGCAACATTTGCAACCTTCCAATCCTCTGGTACTTATCCACACCTAATTGATGATGCAACGATCATCGTCAGAGGCTTAGCAATCTCCTCCCTCGATTCCTACAGTAGCATGGGGTATATCCTGTTCAGTCCCGGCAACCTATCTAACTGAATACCTCTCAAAAGATCCAGCACATGCTCTTTCTTTCATACACTCATGTGTTTCAGTCTGCTGTACGTCATCCCCACAAATGCTAAAGTCATTTTCACTGGTGAATACTGAAGCAAAATACTCAGTATCTCAGAATATTAAAATCATCGGCAGGTTGAGAAACATTTGTTGAGAATGTAGTGGTGAAATTTAACCAAGCTAATTTGCCATTGCTGGCAACTCCCCGTGGATTTATTATACTTGCATGATGTGCCCTCAACTCCAATAATGATCGTTACAAAAGTCGGTGATATGTATTCCATCCTTTATTAGCAATCAGCAAACATACAATCTTGAAGTGTTAAAACTCCACTGTACCCAAGCGTAAATTCATCGTATTTGAGTGGATAATAACAAAATATATGACATCGGTCAGTCCCCAGCTGTGTACTGCATGGAACAAAGCAAACTATGTAACTGATCCCCTTTGCATTTACCACACCCCCACTGATGCGACTTATTACCACAAAAAAGCATCATAAATACACAACGCAGAATACAATGCTGATAGAGAACAGATACATGGCTCCTGCACACAGGCTCAGCTCTGATACAGGGTCCTCCACCTGAAATAGTAACATACTCTCGTCTTGTTGAATAATTCCATCATTCTGTTTTAATTATATTGACATTTTTTCTGAACTGACTGTTTTGGATGTATGGCGTGTCGACATTGTGTTTAACAAGGTGTCATATAACTAACTATTTAATAATAGCCAGGTGATATGCTCAAAGAAATCTTAACTGCGTTTTAGTGCTAATAATAGTTTTGAAGTCCTGCCGGAAAAACTATAGTCGTTCCGGACAAGATACTGTGATGCTATGTGTGAGATTGCATTGTTCAGATTGTCAGAGTGTTTCTGTATAGACACAAATCATATATTGCCATAGGTGTCAATGCCAGGCGATGTTCACCTGAAAGGAGACGGTGAGAATCAGGTGTGACTGAGAAATCTGTATAATCCAGTGACGAGAGGAATAGAAGTCTCATCGTCAGCAGAAATGTTTCACCCCACACTGCTGTAACACTTGTCCATTACTGACCACAGCGCCACCAGTGGTAGGAGGACCAAAGCAGTGGGCGCTGTCTGCTCAATCTGCCTTGGCATTCCATAGACGCAACACTCCTGGTCCAGGATACAAAATTGGTTCCAAAAAGGGAATTGCCTGCTATACAGCGAGCAGATACCCTGGAGAATCCTGGTCCAATGTACAATGCATGGAGAGCGCAAATGGACATTGTGGGACTGTGTGTGAAAGGGTGCAGGTGGATCCGGCCATGTTACGTGTTCAGTGGATCGGCCCCAGATGTTTGATAGATAGATAGATAGATAGATAGATAGATAGATAGATAGATAGATAGATAGATAGATAGATAGATAGATAGATAGATACTTTATTCATCCCCATGGGGAAATTCAACATTTTTCCAATGTCCCATACACTTGTTGTTCACCTCAGTTTAAAAACAAAACAGTGTTCTGCTTTAAACCCCAATTAATGTTTGACCCTCCTGTTATTTTTATTTTTTACAGAGCATCAAAAAATGAAAACTCCTGTCCACAAATTGGATCAAGGTTCGGGCAGTGGAGGAGTTGCAGTGGCGTCAGGATCGGGAAAGGACACGGGTCTGTTGGCGGATTATTTTAATTTATAAATACTCTGCTGATTCTCCGTCTGGGTTTAATTCAATAATGGCAATTCACAAAATATTTGTGAAAACTGACCAGAGTGATTTGAGAGAGAGTTAACATCTCTGGGGAAACACAGTCACAATTGAAAGGAGTACAGTTACCGTCTGCTCCTGCTCCTCTAACAGATTGTGATGCACATTAAAATAGCGAGTTACTCCAGAAGACAGGACATTGTGCAGATGCTGAAAGTTTTGGGCAACACAAATACATACAACAGGTTGTCAGTTCTCAGCAGGTCAGGCAGCATCCATGGAGAGGAATAAACAGTTAACGTTTCGGATCGGGACCACAAGGAATAGAAAGTAATATGACAATATCTAGAATTTCTGTCCCGTCATTACCAGTCCGATGAAGGGCCTTGGCTCGAAACATTGATTGTTTATTCTCCTTCATGGATGCTGCCTGTCCTGCTGAGTAGCTCCAGCATTTTGTGAGAAATCCCAGAGATTTGCTGAGGAAGGGGTTGACCAGGCAGGCAGACAGTAACCCAGAGCACAGCAGTGGTGATGGGCAGTACCAGGAGAGTGATGGTGATGGGTTACTATATTCCCAGGAATTGGCAGAGTTTTTGCAAACAGAGAGGTATCTTCCCGGGGACTAGAAAGAACAGCCTTCAACAGACGGTTGAGCTTTACCGGCTAAGGAAACAAATCCCTGACTCACACACCCCACCCCACAGTCTAGAGAGGACTTACACTCTTCCCATTGGCGCGAAGCAATGTCAGTCACTGATTACAGCCAATAGCAGAGATGGACCAGCCAAGAGGGCATTAACCTCGCTGAGGACATCTCACACTCCCGCAACGAACGCCCTGTCAAAGCGGAACAAATCCCAAAGTAAATGCCCCGCTTTTTGAATTATTTCAATATCCCTCCGAGGGAAGCTGGGGGTGTTTAAGAAGCTTCTCCTGCGGTCAGAGTCTGATGTATCGCTGAGAGGTAGGAGGAGACCACTCGGCCCACTGGGTTGATGCCATCTCCCTGGGGAGGGAGGGAACCCAGCAGAAGGAGGAGGGAGGGTGAATTAATTGAGAGGATAAATATGGTGTGATGGGTTGAATAGGATAGGGTCTGAGAGGTTGTTTGCTCTGGTGGGGGATCAAGGAGCAGGATGGGGGAAGGAGCCCATTGACAGCGGGAAAAAGAAATGAGGGTCTCGTCTATATAAACGTCTGAGCCCACAGTAGTGGTGAGCAGAGATATTCACCTCTTCAGTGGGCAAACAGTGGGAGACTGTATGCTCATATTGTTAGTGACAGAGAATTGTACAATTTGTTTTCCGTGTGTTATCTGAATGTACTTGCCTGTGATGCTGCCACAAGTCAGTGTTTCTCTGTCCCTGTACCTTCCCGTACTTGTGCACTTGGCAATAAATTCAACAGGACCCGAGAAATCTCAGTGAGATTTGATTAGTGATGATCATCTTGGCAGCTCGGTAGGTAAAATGTAAAGAAGATAGAACATAGAAATCTAAAGCACGTTACCGGCCATTCGTCCCGCAATATTGTGTCAATCTGGTAACCTACTCTAGAGATTGACTACAATTTCCTTGCAGCATAGACCTTTATTTTTATAAGCACCGTGTACCTATCTAAGAGTCTTTTATAAGACCGAATTTTATCCACCACTACCACCGTCACTGCCAGTGCATTCCACACACCGAGCCCTCTCTGTGTGAAAAACTTACCCCTGACATCCCCCTTGTACCTACTTCCAAGCAGCTTAATATTATGCTCCCACTTGTTAGGCATTTCAACCATGGGAAAAGCCTCTGGCTATAGACACAAGCAAAGCCTCTCGTCTTATACACTTCTGTCAGGTCACCTCTCATCCTCCATCGCTTCAAGGATAAAAGGCCAAGGTCACTCAACCTATTCTCATCAGGCATGCTCCCTAATCCAGACAACATCCTTGTAAATCAATGTGTTTTGTTACATCCTCAAAGAATTGAATCAGGTTCATAAGCATGACCTGCCTTCGGCAAAGCCATGCTGACTAAGCCTAATCAGACCATGTCTCTCCAAATGCTCAGAAACCCTGCCTCTCAGGATCTTCTCCAAAACTTGCCCATCACTGAAGTAACACTAACTGGTCTGTAATTTCCTGAGTTATCTCTACTACCTTTATTGAACAAGAGAGCAACATTTGCAACCTTCCAATCCTCTGGTACTTATCCACACCTAATTGATGATGCAACGATCATCGTCAGAGGCTTAGCAATCTCCTCCCTCGATTCCTACAGTAGCATGGGGTATATCCTGTTCAGTCCCGGCAACCTATCTAACTGAATACCTCTCAAAAGATCCAGCACATGCTATTTCTTTCATACACTCATGTGTTTCAGTCTGCTGTACGTCATCCCCACAAATGCCAAAGTCATTTTCACTGGTGAATACTGAAGCAAAATACTCAGTATCTCAGAATATTAAAATCATCGGCAGGTTGAGAAACATTTGTTGAGAATGTAGTGGTGAAATTTAACCAAGCTAATTTGCCATTGCTGGCAACTCCCCGTGGATTTATTATACTTGCATGATGTGCCCTCAACTCCAATAATGATCGTTACAAAAGTCGGTGATATGTATTCCATCCTTTATTAGCAATCAGCAAACATACAATCTTGAAGTGTTAAAACTCCACTGTACCCAAGCGAAAATTCATCGTATTTGAGCGGATAATAACAAAATATATGACATCGGTCAGTCCCCAGCTGTGTACTGCATGGAACAAAGCAAACTATGTAACTGATCCCCTTTGCATTTACCACACCCCCACTGATGCGACTTATTACCACAAAAAAGCATCATAAATACACAACGCACAATACAATGCTGATAGAGAACAGATACATGGCTCCTGCACACAGGCTCAGCTCTGATACAGGGTCCTCCACCTGAAATAGTAACATACTCTCGTCTTGTTGAATAATTCCATCATTCTGTTTTAATTATATTGACAATTTTTCTGAACTGACTGTTTTGGATGTATGGCGTGTCGACATTGTGTTTAACAAGGTGTCATATAACTAACTATTTAATAATAGCCAGGTGATATGCTCAAAGAAATCTTAACTGCGTTTTAGTGCTAATAATAGTTTTGAAGTCCTGCCGGAAAAACTATAGTCGTTCCGGACAAGATACTGTGATGCTATGTGTGAGATTGCATTGTTCAGATTGTCAGAGTGTTTCTGTATAGACACAAATCATATATTGCCATAGGTGTCAATGCCAGGCGATGTTCACCTGAAAGGAGACGGTGAGAATCAGGTGTGACTGAGAAATCTGTATAATCCAGTGACGAGAGGAATAGAAGTCTCATCGTCAGCAGAAATGTTTCACCCCACACTGCTGTAACACTTGTCCATTACTGACCACAGCGCCACCAGTGGTAGGAGGACCAAAGCAGTGGGCGCTGTCTGCTCAATCTGCCTTGGCATTCCATAGACGCAACACTCCTGGTCCAGGATACAAAATTGGTTCCAAAAAGGGAATTGCCTGCTATACAGCGAGCAGATACCCTGGAGAATCCTGGTCCAATGTACAATGCATGGAGAGCGCAAATGGACATTGTGGGACTGTGTGTGAAAGGGTGCAGGTGGATCCGGCCATGTTACGTGTTCAGTGGATCGGCCCCAGATGTTTGATAGATAGATAGATAGATAGATAGATAGATAGATAGATAGATAGATAGATAGATAGATAGATAGATACTTTATTCATCCCCATGGGGAAATTCAACATTTTTTCCAATGTCCCATACACTTGTTGTTCACCTCAGTTTAAAAACAAAACAGTGTTCTGCTTTAAACCCCAATTAATGTTTGACCCTCCTGTTATTTTTATTTGTTACAGAGCAGCAAAAAATGAAAACTCCTGTCCACAAAATGGATCAAGGTTCGGGCAGTGGAGGAGTTGCAGTGGCGTCAGGATCGGGAAAGGACACGGGTCTGTTGGCGGATTATTTTAATTTATAAATACTCTGCTGATTCTCCGTCTGGGTTTAATTCAATAATGGCAATTCACAAAATATTTGTGAAAACTGACCAGAGTGATTTGAGAGAGAGTTAACATCTCTAGGGAAACACAGTCACAATTGGAAGGAGTACAGTTACCGTCTGCTCCTGCTCCTCTAACAGATTGTGATGCACATTAAAATAGCGAGTTACTCCAGAAGACAGGACATTGTGCAGATGCTGAAAGTTTTGGGCAACACAAAGACATACAACAGGTTGTCAGTTCTCAGCAGGTCAGGCAGCATCCATGGAGAGGAATAAACAGTTAACGTTTCGGATCGGGACCACAAGGAATAGAAAGTAATATGACAATATCTAGAATTTCTGTCCCGTCATTACCAGTCCGATGAAGGGCCTTGGCTCGAAACATTGATTGTTTATTTTCCTTCATGGATGCTGCCTGTCCTGCTGAGTAGCTCCAGCATTTTGTGAGAAATCCCAGAGATTTGCTGAGGAAGGGGTTGACCAGGCAGGCAGACAGTAACCCAGAGCAAAGCGGTGGTGATGGGCAGTACCAGGAGAGTGATGGTGATGGGTTACTATATTCCCAGGAATTGGCAGAGTCTTTTGCAAACAGAGAGGTATATTCCCGGGGACTAGAAAGAACAGCCTTCAACAGACGGTTGAGCTTTATCGGCTAAGGAAACAATTCCCTGATTCAACCACCCCACCCCACAGTCTAGAGAGGACTTACACTCTTCCCATTGGCGCGAAGCAATGTCAGTCACTGATTACAGCCAACAGCAGAGATGGACCAGCCAAGAGGGCATTACCCTCGCTGAGGACATCTCATACTCCCGCAACGAACGCCCTGTCAAAGCGGAACAAATCCCAAAGTAAATGCCCCGCTTTTTGAATTATTTCAATATCCCTCCGAGGGAAGCTGTGGGTGTTTAAGAAGCTTCTCCTGCGGTCGGAGTCTGATGTATCGCTGAGAGGTAGGAGGAGACCACTCGGCCCACTGGGTTGAAGCCATCTCCCTGGGGAGGGAGGGAACCCAGCAGGAGGAGGAGGGAGGGTGAATTAATTGTGAGGATAAATATGGTGTGAGGGGTTGAATAGGATAGGGTCTGAGAGGTTGTTTGCTCTGGTGGGGGATCAAGGAGCAGGATGGGGGAAGGAGCCCATTGACAGCGGGAAAAAGAAATGAGGGTCTCGTCTATCGAAACGTCTGAGCCCACAGTGGTGGTGAGCAGAGATATTCACCTTTTCAGTGGGCAAACAGTGGGAGACTGTATGCTCATATTGTTAGTGACAGAGAATCGTATAATTAGTGTTCCATGTGTTATCTGAATGTATTGCCTGTGATGCTGCCACAAGTCAGTGTTTCTCTGTCCCTGTATCTTCCCGTACTTGTGCACTTGGCAATAAATTCAACAGGACCTGAGAAACCTCAGTGAGATTTGATTAATGATGATCATCTTGGCAGCTCGGTAGGTAAAATGGAAAGAAGATAGAACATAGAAATCTAAAGCACGTTACCGGCCATTCGTCCCACAATATTGTGTCAATCGTGTAACCTACTCTAGAGATTGACTACAATTTCCTTGCAGCATAGACCTTTATTTTTATAAGCTCCATGTACCAATCTAAGAGTCTTTTATAAGACCGAATTTTATCCACCACTACCACCGTCACTGCCAGTGCATTCCACACACCCAACCCTCTCTGTGTGAAAAACTTACCCCTGACAACCCCCTTGTACCTACTTCCAAGCAGCTTAATATTATGCTCCCTCTTGTTAGGCATTTCAACCATGGGAAAAGCCTCTGGCTATAGACACAAGCAAAGCCTCTCATCCTATACACTTCTGTCAGGTCACCTCTCATCCTCCATCGCTTCAAGGATAAAAGGCCAAGGTCACTCAACCTATTCTCATCAGGCATGCTCCCTAATCCAGACAACATCCTTGTAAATCAATGTGTTTTGTTACATCCTCAAAGAATTGAATCAGGTTCATAAGCATGACCTGCCTTCGGCAAAGCCATGCTGACTATCCCTAATCAGACCATGTCTCTACCAAATGCTCAGAAACCCTGCCTCTCAGGATCTTCTCCAAAACTTGCCCATCACTGAAGTAACACTAACTGGTCTGTAATTTCCTGAGTTATCTCTACTACCTTTATTGAACAAGAGAGCAACATTTGCAACCTTCCAATCCTCTGGTACTTCTCCATACCTAATTGATGATGCAACGATCATCGTCAGAGGGTTAGCAATCTCCTCCCTCGATTCCTACAGTAGCATGGGGTATATCCTGTTCAGTCCCGGCAACCTATCTAACTGAATACCTCTCAAAAGATCCAGCACATGCTCTTTCTTTCATACACTCATGTGTTTCAGTCTGCTGTACGTCATCCCCACAAATGCCAAAGTCATTTTCACTGGTGAATACAGAAGCAAAATACTCAGTATCTCAGAATATTAAAATCATCGGCAGGTTGAGAAACAGCTGTTGAGAATGTAGTGGTGAGATTTAACCAAGCTAATTTGCCATTGCTGGCAACTCCCCGTGGATTTATTATACTTGCATGATGCGCCCTCAACTCCAATAATGATCGTTACAAAAGTCGGTGATATGTATTCAATCCTTTATTAGCAATCAGCAAACATACAATCTTGAAGTGTTAAAACTCCACTGTACCCAAGCGTAAATTCATCGTATTTGAGCGGATAATAACAAAATATATGACATCGGTCAGTCCCCAGCTGTGTACTGCATGGAACAAAGCAAACTATGTAACTGATCCCCTTTGCATTTACCACACCCCCACTGATGCGACTTATTACCACAAAAAAAGCATCATAAATACACAACGCAGAATACAATGCTGATAGAGAACTGATACATGGCTCCTGCACACAGGCTCAGCTCTGATACAGGGTCCTCCACCTGAAATAGTAACATACTCTCGTCTTGTTGAATAATTCCATCATTCTGTTTTAATTATATTGACATTTTTTCTGAACTGACTGTTTTGGATGTATGGCGTGTCGACATTGTGTTTAACAAGGTGTCATATAACTAACTATCTAATAATAGCCAGGTGATATGCTGAAAGAAATCTTAACTGCGTTTTAGTGCTAATAGTGGTTTTGAAGTCCTGCCGGAAAAACTGTAGTGGTTCCGGACTAGATACTGTGATGCTATGTGTGAGATTGCATTGTTCAGATTGTCAGAGTGTTTCTGTATAGACACAAATCATATATTGCCATAGGTGTCAATGCCAGGCGATGTTCATCTGAAAGGAGACGGTGAGAATCAGGTGTGACTGAGAAATCTGTATAATCCAGTGACGAGAGGAATAGAAGTCTCATCATCAGCAGAAATGTTTCAGCCCACACTGCTGTAACACTTGTCCATTACTGACCACAGCGCCACCTGTGGTAGAAGGACCAAAGCAGTGGGCGCTGTCTGCTCAATCTGCCTTGGCATTCCATAGACGCAACACTCCTGGTCCAGGATACAAAATTGGTTCCAAAAAGGGAATTGCCTGCAATAAAGCGAGTAGAAACCCTGGAGAATCCTGGTCCAGCGTACAATGCATAGAGAGCGGAAATGGACATTGTGTGACTGTGGGTGAAAGGGTGCAGGTGGATCCGGCCATGTCACGTGTTCAGTGGATCGGCCCCAGATGTTTGGAAGTGTTCACCTCAGTTTAAAAACAAAACAGTGTTCTGCTTTAAACCCCAATTAATGTTTGACCCTCCTGTTATTTTTATTTTTTACAGAGCATCAAAAAATGAAAACTCCTGTCCACAAAATGGATCAAGGTTCGGGCAGTGGAGGAGTTGCAGTGGCGTCAGGATCGGGAAAGGACACGGGTCTGTTGGCGGATTATTTTAATTTATAAATACTCTGCTGATTCTCCGTCTGGGTTTAATTCAATAATGGCAATTCACAAAATATTTGTGAAAACTGACCAGAGTGATTTGAGAGAGAGTTAACATCTCTGGGGAAACACAGTCACAAGTGGAAGGAGTACAGTTACCGTCTGCTCCTGCTCCTCTAACAGATTGTGATGCACATTAAAATAGCGAGTTACTCCAGAAGACAAGACATTGTGCAGATGCTGAAAGTTTTGGGCAACACAAAGACACACGACAGGTTGTCAGTACTCAGCAGGTCAGGCAGCATCCATGGAGAGGAATAAACAGTTAACGTTTCGGATCGGGACCACAAGGAATAGAAAGTAATATGACAATATCTAGAATTTCTGTCCCGTCATTACCAGTCCGATGAAGGGCCTTGGCTCGAAACATTGATTGTTTATTTTCCTTCATGGATGCTGCCTGTCCTGCTGAGTAGCTCCAGCATTTTGTGAGAAATCCCAGAGATTTGCTGAGGAAGGGGTTGACCAGGCAGGCAGACAGTAACCCAGAGCAAAGCGGTGGTGATGGGCAGTACCAGGAGAGTGATGGTGATGGGTTACTATATTCCCAGGAATTGGCAGAGTCTTTTGCAAACAGAGAGGTATATTCCCGGGGACTAGAAAGAACAGCCTTCAACAGACGGTTGAGCTTTACCGGCTAAGGAAACAATTCCCTGATTCAACCACCCCACCCCACAGTCTAGAGAGGACTTACACTCTTCCCATTGGCGCGAAGCAATGTCAGTCACTGATTACAGCCAACAGCAGAGATGGACCAGCCAAGAGGGCATTACCCTCGCTGAGGACATCTCATACTCCCGCAACGAACGCCCTGTCAAAGCGGAACAAATCCCAAAGTAAATGCCCCGCTTTTTGAATTATTTCAATATCCCTCCGAGGGAAGCTGTGGGTGTTTAAGAAGCTTCTCCTGCGGTCGGAGTCTGATGTATCGCTGAGAGGTAGGAGGAGACCACTCGGCCCACTGGGTTGAAGCCATCTCCCTGGGGAGGGAGGGAACCCAGCAGGAGGAGGAGGGAGGGTGAATTAATTGTGAGGATAAATATGGTGTGAGGGGTTGAATAGGATAGGGTCTGAGAGGTTGTTTGTCCCGGTGGGGGATCAAGGAGCAGGATGGGGGAAGGAGCCCATTGACAGCGGGAAAAAGAAATGAGGGTCTCGTCTATCGAAACGTCTGAGCCCACAGTGGTGGTGAGCAGAGATATTCACCTTTTCAGTGGGCAAACAGTGGGAGACTGTATGCTCATATTGTTAGTGACAGAGAATCGTATAATTAGTGTTCCATGTGTTATCTGAATGTATTGCCTGTGATGCTGCCACAAGTCAGTGTTTCTCTGTCCCTGTATCTTCCCGTACTTGTGCACTTGGCAATAAATTCAACAGGACCTGAGAAACCTCAGTGAGATTTGATTAATGATGATCATCTTGGCAGCTCGGTAGGTAAAATGTAAAGAAGATAGAACATAGAAATCTAAAGCACGTTACCGGCCATTCGTCCCACAATATTGTGTCAATCGTGTAACCTACTCTAGAGATTGACTACAATTTCCTTGCAGCATAGACCTTTATTTTTATAAGCTCCATGTACCAATCTAAGAGTCTTTTATAAGACCGAATTTTATCCACCACTACCACCGTCACTGCCAGTGCATTCCACACACCCAGCCCTCTCTGTGTGAAAAACTTACCCCTGACATCCCCCTTGTACCTACTTCCAAGCAGCTTAATATTATGCTCCCTCTTGTTAGGCATTTCAACCATGGGAAAAGCCTCTGGCTATAGACACAAGCAAAGCCTCTCATCCTATACACTTCTGTCAGGTCACCTCTCATCCTCCATCGCTTCAAGGATAAAAGGCCAAGGTCACTCAACCTATTCTCATCAGGCATGCACCCTAATCCAGACAACATCCTTGTAAATCAATGTGTTTTGTTACATCCTCAAAGAATTGAATCAGGTTCATAAGCATGACCTGCCTTCGGCAAAGCCATGCTGACTATCCCTAATCAGACCATGTCTCTACCAAATGCTCAGAAACCCTGCCTCTCAGGATCTTCTCCAAAACTTGCCCATCACTGAAGTAACACTAACTGGTCTGTAATTTCCTGAGTTATCTCTACTACCTTTATTGAACAAGAGAGCAACATTTGCAACCTTCCAATCCTCTGGTACTTCTCCATACCTAATTGATGATGCAACGATCATCGTCAGAGGGTTAGCAATCTCCTCCCTCGATTCCTACAGTAGCATGGGGTATATCCTGTTCAGTCCCGGCAACCTATCTAACTGAATACCTCTCAAAAGATCCAGCACATGCTCTTTCTTTCATACACTCATGTGTTTCAGTCTGCTGTACGTCATCCCCACAAATGCCAAAGTCATTTTCACTGGTGAATACAGAAGCAAAATACTCAGTATCTCAGAATATTAAAATCATCGGCAGGTTGAGAAACAGCTGTTGAGAATGTAGTGGTGAGATTTAACCAAGCTAATTTGCCATTGCTGGCAACTCCCCGTGGATTTATTATACTTGCATGATGCGCCCTCAACTCCAATAATGATCGTTACAAAAGTCGGTGATATGTATTCAATCCTTTATTAGCAATCAGCAAACATACAATCTTGAAGTGTTAAAACTCCACTGTACCCAAGCGTAAATTCATCGTATTTGAGCGGATAATAACAAAATATATGACATCGGTCAGTCCCCAGCTGTGTACTGCATGGAACAAAGCAAATATGTAACTGATCCCCTTTGCATTTACCACACCCCCACTGATGCGACTTATTACCACAAAAAAAGCATCATAAATACACAACGCAGAATACAATGCTGATAGAGAACTGATACATGGCTCCTGCACACAGGCTCAGCTCTGATACAGGGTCCTCCACCTGAAATAGTAACATACTCTCGTCTTGTTGAATAATTCCATCATTCTGTTTTAATTATATTGACATTTTTTCTGAACTGACTGTTTTGGATGTATGGCGTGTCGACATTGTGTTTAACAAGGTGTCATATAACTAACTATCTAATAATAGCCAGGTGATATGCTGAAAGAAATCTTAACTGCGTTTTAGTGCTAATAGTGGTTTTGAAGTCCTGCCGGAAAAACTGTAGTGGTTCCGGACTAGATACTGTGATGCTATGTGTGAGATTGCATTGTTCAGATTGTCAGAGTGTTTCTGTATAGACACAAATCATATATTGCCATAGGTGTCAATGCCAGGCGATGTTCATCTGAAAGGAGACGGTGAGAATCAGGTGTGACTGAGAAATCTGTATAATCCAGTGACGAGAGGAATAGAAGTCTCATCATCAGCAGAAATGTTTCAGCCCACACTGCTGTAACACTTGTCCATTACTGACCACAGCGCCACCTGTGGTAGAAGGACCAAAGCAGTGGGCGCTGTCTGCTCAATCTGCCTTGGCATTCCATAGACGCAACACTCCTGGTCCAGGATACAAAATTGGTTCCAAAAAGGGAATTGCCTGCAATAAAGCGAGTAGAAACCCTGGAGAATCCTGGTCCAGCGTACAATGCATAGAGAGCGGAAATGGACATTGTGTGACTGTGGGTGAAAGGGTGCAGGTGGATCCGGCCATGTCACGTGTTCAGTGGATCGGCCCCAGATGTTTGGAAGTGTTCACCTCAGTTTAAAAACAAAACAGTGTTCTGCTTTAAACCCCAATTAATGTTTGACCCTCCTGTTATTTTTATTTTTTACAGAGCATCAAAAAATGAAAACTCCTGTCCACAAAATGGATCAAGGTTCGGGCAGTGGAGGAGTTGCAGTGGCGTCAGGATCGGGAAAGGACACGGGTCTGTTGGCGGATTATTTTAATTTATAAATACTCTGCTGATTCTCCGTCTGGGTTTAATTCAATAATGGCAATTCACAAAATGTTTGTGAAAACTGACCAGAGTGATTAGAGAGAGAGTTAACATCTCTGGGGAAACACAGTCACAAGTGGAAGGAGTACAGTTACCGTCTGCTCCTGCTCCTCTAACAGATTGTGATGCACATTAAAATAGCGAGTTACTCCAGAAGACAAGACATTGTGCAGATGCTGAAAGTTTTGGGCAACACAAAGACACACGACAGGTTGTCAGTACTCAGCAGGTCAGGCAGCATCCATGGAGAGGAATAAACAGTTAACGTTTCGGATCGGGACCACAAGGAATAGAAAGTAATATGACAATATCTAGAATTTCTGTCCCGTCATTACCAGTCCGATGAAGGGCCTTGGCTCGAAACATTGATTGTTTATTTTCCTTCATGGATGCTGCCTGTCCTGCTGAGTAGCTCCAGCATTTTGTGAGAAATCCCAGAGATTTGCTGAGGAAGGGGTTGACCAGGCAGGCAGACAGTAACCCAGAGCAAAGCGGTGGTGATGGGCAGTACCAGGAGAGTGATGGTGATGGGTTACTATATTCCCAGGAATTGGCAGAGTCTTTTGCAAACAGAGAGGTATATTCCCGGGGACTAGAAAGAACAGCCTTCAACAGACGGTTGAGCTTTATCGGCTAAGGAAACAATTCCCTGATTCAACCACCCCACCCCACAGTCTAGAGAGGACTTACACTCTTCCCATTGGCGCGAAGCAATGTCAGTCACTGATTACAGCCAACAGCAGAGATGGACCAGCCAAGAGGGCATTACCCTCGCTGAGGACATCTCATACTCCCGCAACGAACGCCCTGTCAAAGCGGAACAAATCCCAAAGTAAATGCCCCGCTTTTTGAATTATTTCAATATCCCTCCGAGGGAAGCTGTGGGTGTTTAAGAAGCTTCTCCTGCGGTCGGAGTCTGATGTATCGCTGAGAGGTAGGAGGAGACCACTCGGCCCACTGGGTTGAAGCCATCTCCCTGGGGAGGGAGGGAACCCAGCAGGAGGAGGAGGGAGGGTGAATTAATTGTGAGGATAAATATGGTGTGAGGGGTTGAATAGGATAGGGTCTGAGAGGTTGTTTGCTCTGGTGGGGGATCAAGGAGCAGGATGGGGGAAGGAGCCCATTGACAGCGGGAAAAAGAAATGAGGGTCTCGTCTATCGAAACGTCTGAGCCCACAGTGGTGGTGAGCAGAGATATTCACCTTTTCAGTGGGCAAACAGTGGGAGACTGTATGCTCATATTGTTAGTGACAGAGAATCGTATAATTAGTGTTCCATGTGTTATCTGAATGTATTGCCTGTGATGCTGCCACAAGTCAGTGTTTCTCTGTCCCTGTATCTTCCCGTACTTGTGCACTTGGCAATAAATTCAACAGGACCTGAGAAACCTCAGTGAGATTTGATTAATGATGATCATCTTGGCAGCTCGGTAGGTAAAATGGAAAGAAGATAGAACATAGAAATCTAAAGCACGTTACCGGCCATTCGTCCCACAATATTGTGTCAATCGTGTAACCTACTCTAGAGATTGACTACAATTTCCTTGCAGCATAGACCTTTATTTTTATAAGCTCCATGTACCAATCTAAGAGTCTTTTATAAGACCGAATTTTATCCACCACTACCACCGTCACTGCCAGTGCATTCCACACACCCAGCCCTCTCTGTGTGAAAAACTTACCCCTGACATCCCCCTTGTACCTACTTCCAAGCAGCTTAATATTATGCTCCCTCTTGTTAGGCATTTCAACCATGGGAAAAGCCTCTGGCTATAGACACAAGCAAAGCCTCTCATCCTATACACTTCAGTCAGGTCACCTCTCATCCTCCATCGCTTCAAGGATAAAAGGCCAAGGTCACTCAACCTATTCTCATCAGGCATGCTCCCTAATCCAGACAACATCCTTGTAAATCAATGTGTTTTGTTACATCCTCAAAGAATTGAATCAGGTTCATAAGCATGACCTGCCTTCGGCAAAGCCATGCTGACTATCCCTAATCAGACCATGTCTCTACCAAATGCTCAGAAACCCTGCCTCTCAGGATCTTCTCCAAAACTTGCCCATCACTGAAGTAACACTAACTGGTCTGTAATTTCCTGAGTTATCTCTACTACCTTTATTGAACAAGAGAGCAACATTTGCAACCTTCCAATCCTCTGGTACTTCTCCATACCTAATTGATGATGCAACGATCATCGTCAGAGGGTTAGCAATCTCCTCCCTCGATTCCTACAGTAGCATGGGGTATATCCTGTTCAGTCCCGGCAACCTATCTAACTGAATACCTCTCAAAAGATCCAGCACATGCTCTTTCTTTCATACACTCATGTGTTTCAGTCTGCTGTACGTCATCCCCACAAATGCCAAAGTCATTTTCACTGGTGAATACAGAAGCAAAATACTCAGTATCTCAGAATATTAAAATCATCGGCAGGTTGAGAAACAGCTGTTGAGAATGTAGTGGTGAGATTTAACCAAGCTAATTTGCCATTGCTGGCAACTCCCCGTGGATTTATTATACTTGCATGATGCGCCCTCAACTCCAATAATGATCGTTACAAAAGTCGGTGATATGTATTCAATCCTTTATTAGCAATCAGCAAACATACAATCTTGAAGTGTTAAAACTCCACTGTACCCAAGCGTAAATTCATCGTATTTGAGCGGATAATAACAAAATATATGACATCGGTCAGTCCCCAGCTGTGTACTGCATGGAACAAAGCAAACTATGTAACTGATCCCCTTTGCATTTACCACACCCCCACTGATGCGACTTATTACCACAAAAAAAGCATCATAAATACACAACGCAGAATACAATGCTGATAGAGAACTGATACATGGCTCCTGCACACAGGCTCAGCTCTGATACAGGGTCCTCCACCTGAAATAGTAACATACTCTCGTCTTGTTGAATAATTCCATCATTCTGTTTTAATTATATTGACATTTTTTCTGAACTGACTGTTTTGGATGTATGGCGTGTCGACATTGTGTTTAACAAGGTGTCATATAACTAACTATCTAATAATAGCCAGGTGATATGCTGAAAGAAATCTTAACTGCGTTTTAGTGCTAATAGTGGTTTTGAAGTCCTGCCGGAAAAACTGTAGTGGTTCCGGACTAGATACTGTGATGCTATGTGTGAGATTGCATTGTTCAGATTGTCAGAGTGTTTCTGTATAGACACAAATCATATATTGCCATAGGTGTCAATGCCAGGCGATGTTCATCTGAAAGGAGACGGTGAGAATCAGGTGTGACTGAGAAATCTGTATAATCCAGTGACGAGAGGAATAGAAGTCTCATCATCAGCAGAAATGTTTCAGCCCACACTGCTGTAACACTTGTCCATTACTGACCACAGCGCCACCTGTGGTAGAAGGACCAAAGCAGTGGGCGCTGTCTGCTCAATCTGCCTTGGCATTCCATAGACGCAACACTCCTGGTCCAGGATACAAAATTGGTTCCAAAAAGGAAATTGCCTGCAATAAAGCGAGTAGAAACCCTGGAGAATCCTGGTCCAGCGTACAATGCATAGAGAGCGGAAATGGACATTGTGTGACTGTGGGTGAAAGGGTGCAGGTGGATCCGGCCATGTCACGTGTTCAGTGGATCGGCCCCAGATGTTTGGAAGTGTTCACCTCAGTTTAAAAACAAAACAGTGTTCTGCTTTAAACCCCAATTAATGTTTGACCCTCCTGTTATTTTTATTTTTTACAGAGTATCAAAAAATGAAAACTCCTGTCCACAAAATGGATCAAGGTTCGGGCAGTGGAGGAGTTGCAGTGGCGTCAGGATCGGGAAAGGACACGGGTCTGTTGGCGAATTATTTTAATTTATAAATACTCTGCTGATTCTCCGTCTGGGTTTAATTCAATAATGGCAATTCACAAAATATTTGTGAAAACTGACCAGAGTGATTTGAGAGAGAGTTAACATCTCTGGGGAAACACAGTCACAAGTGGAAGGAGTACAGTTACCGTCTGCTCCTGCTCCTCTAACAGATTGTGATGCACATTAAAATAGCGAGTTACTCCAGAAGACAAGACATTGTGCAGATGCTGAAAGTTTTGGGCAACACAAAGACACACGACAGGTTGTCAGTACTCAGCAGGTCAGGCAGCATCCATGGAGAGGAATAAACAGTTAACGTTTCGGATCGGGACCACAAGGAATAGAAAGTAATGTGACAATATCTAGAATTTCTGTCCCGTCATTACCAGTCCGATGAAGGTCCTTGGCTCGAAACATTGATTGTTTATTCTCCTTCATGGATGCTGCCTGTCCTGCTGAGTAGCTCCAGCATTTTGTGAGAAATCCCAGATAATTGCTGAGGAAAGGGTTGACCAGGCAGGCAGACAGTAACCCAGAGCAAAGCGGTGGTGATGGGCAGTACCAGGAGAGTGATGGTGATGGGTTACTATATTCCCAGGAATTGGCAGAGTCTTTTGCAAACAGAGAGGTGTATTCCCGGGGACTAGAAAGAACAGCCTTCAACAGACGGTTGAGCTTTACCGGCTAAGGAAACAATTCCCTGATTCACCCACCCCACCCCACAGTCTAGAGAGGACTTACACTCTTCCCATTGGTGCTAAGCAATGTCAGTCACTGATTACAGCCAATAGCAGAGATGGACCAGCCAAGAGGGCATTACCCTCGCTGAGGACATCTCATACTCCCGCTACGAACGCCCTGTCAAAGCGGAACAAATCCCAAAGTAAATGCCCCGCTTTTTGAATTATTTCAATATCCCTCCGAGGGAAGCTGGGGGTGTTTAAGAAGCTTCTCCTGCGGTCGGAGTCTGATGTATCGCTGAGAGGTAGGAGGAGAGCACTCGGCCCACTGGGTTGATGCCATCTCCCTGGGGAGGGAGGGAACCCAGCAGGAGGAGGAGGGAGGGTGAATTAATTGAGAGGATAAATATGGTGTGAGGGGTTGAATAGGATAGGGTCCTGAGAGGTTGTTTGCTCTGGTGGGGGATCAAGGAGCAGGATGGGCGAAGGAGCCCATTGACAGCGGGAAAAAGAAATGAGGGTCTCGTCTATGGAAACGTCTGAGCCCACAGTGGTGGTGAGCAGAGATATTCACCTCTTCAGTGGGCAAACAGTGGGAGACTGTATGCTCATATTGTTAGTGACAGAGAATCGTATAATTTGTGTTCCATATGTTATCTGAATGTACTTGCCTGTGATGCTGCCACAAGTCAGTGTTTCTCTGTCCCTGTACCTTCCCGTACTTGTGCACTTGGCAATAAATTCAACAGGACCTGAGAAATCTCAGTGAGATTTGATTAGTGACGATCATCTTGGCATCTCGGTAGGTAAAATGTAAAGAAGATAGAACATAGAAATCTAAAGCACGTTACCGGCCATTCATCCCGCAATATTGTGTCAATCTTGTAACCTACTCTAGAGATTGACTACAATTTCCTTGCAGCACAGACCTTTATTTTTATAAGCACCGTGTACCTATCTAAGAGTCTTTTATAAGACCGCGTTTTATCCACCACTACCACCGTCACTGTCAGTGCATTCCACGCACCCACCCCTCTCTGTGTGAAAAACTTACCCCAGACATCCCCCTTGTACCTACTTCCAAGCAGCTTAATACCATGCTCCCTCTTGTTAGCCATTTCAACCCTGGAGGAAAAAAGCCTCTGGCTAACGACTCAACAAGGCCTCTGATCTCATAAACCTCAGTCAGCTCATCTCTCATCCTCCATCGCTTCAAGAAGAAAAGCCCAATGTCACTCAACCTGTTCTCATCAGGCATGCTCCCCAATCCAGACAACATCGTTGTAACCCTCCTGTGCATTCTCTCGATAGCATCCATATCGATTCCTGTAGTGAGGTGACCAGAATTGAACACAGTACTCCCAAGCAGAGTCTGATCAAGGTCTTAGAACAGATCCCAGTGGAGCACTGCTAGTCACTATCATCCATGGAGAATACGAACCATCTACAACCAACCTACACCTTCTGTGGGCAAGCCAATTCTGGATTCACAAAGCAATGTCTCCTTAGATTCCATACCTCATTATTTTCTGAATGAGCTTTCCATGGGGAACCTTAGCTAAACTCTTACTGAAATCCATATACAGTACTTCCACTGCTCTACCCTCATCAATCTGTTCTGTTACATCCTCAAAGAATTCAATCAGGTTCATAAGCATGACCTGCCCTCGGCAAAGCCGTGCTGACTATCCCTAATCAGACCATGTCTCTCCAAATGCTCATAAACCCTGCCTCTCAGGATCTTCTCCAAAATTACCCACCACATAAGTAAGACTAACTGGTCTGTAATTTCCTGAGTTATCTCTACCCCATTTCTTGAACAAGAGAGCAACATTTGCAACCTTCCAATCCTCTGGTACATCTCCCCACCTAATTGATGATGCAACGATCATCGTCAGAGGCTTAGCAATCTCCTCCCTCGATTCCAACAGTAGCATGGGGTATATCCCGTTCAGTCCCAGTGACCTATCTAACTGAATACCTCTCAAAAGATCCAGCACATGCTCTTTCTTATAGTTCATACACTCATGTGTTTCAGTCTGCTGTAAATCATCCCCACAATTGCCAAGGTCCTTTTCACTGGTGAAAACTGAAGCAAAATACTCAGTAACTCAGAATATTCAAAGGATCGGCAGGTTGAGAAACATTTGTTGAGAATGTAGCAGTGAAATTTAACCAAGCTAATCTGCCATTGCTGGCGACCCCTCATGGATTTGTTCTACTTGCATGACGCGCCCTCAACTCCAATAATGATTGTTATAAAAGTCGGTGATATGTATTCCATCCTTTATTAGCAATCAGTAAACATACAATCTTGAAGTGATAAAACTCAACTGTACCCAAGCATAACTGATTCAATTTGCATTTACCACACCTCCACTGGTGCGACTTGTTACCATAAAAAGCATCATAAATACACAGCGTAGATTACAATGCAGATACGGAACAGATACATAGCTCTACACACAGGCTCAGCTCTGATACAGGGTCTTCCACCAGAAATATTAACATACTCTCGTCTTGTTGAATAATTCCATCATTCTGTTTTAATTATATTGACAATTTTTCCGAACTGACTGTTTTGGATGTATGGCGTGTCGACATTGTGTTTAACAAGGTGTTATATAACTAACTATCTAACAATAGCCAGGTGATATGCTCAAAGAAATCTTAACTGAGTTTTGGTGCTAACAATAGTTTTAAAGTCCTGCCGGAAAAAAAAAACTATAGTGGTTCAGCACAAGATGTCATGATGCTATGTGTGAGATTGCATTGTTCAGATTGTCAGAGTGTTTCTGTATAGACACAAATCATATATTGCCATAGGTGTCAAGGCCAGGCGATGTTCACCTGACAGGAGACGGTGAGAATCAGGTGTGACTGAGAAATCTGTATAATCCAGTGACGAGAGGAATAGAAGTCTCATCGTCAGCAGAAATGTTTCACCCCACACTGCTGTAACACTTGTCCATTACGCACCATAGCGCCACCAGTGGTAGGAGGACCAATGCCGTGGGTGCTGCCTGCTCAATCTGCCTTGGTATTCCATAGACGCAACACTCCTGGTCCAGGACACAAAACTGGTTCCAAAAAGGGAATTGCCTGCAATACAGCGAGTAGATACCCTGGAGAATCCTGGTCCAGCGTACAATGCATAGAGAGCGGAAATGGACATTGTGTGACTGTGGGTGAAAGGGTGCAGGTGGATCCGGCCATGTCACGTGTTCAGTGGATTGGCCCCAGATGATTGGAAGTGTTCACCTCAGATTAAAAACAAAACAGTGTTCTGCTTTAAACCCCAATTAATGTTTGACCGTCCTGTTATTTTTTTTTTGTTACAGAGCAGCAAAAAATGAAAACTCCTGTCCACAAAATGGATCGAGGTTCGGGCAGTGGAGGAGTTCCAGTGGCGTCAGGATCGGGAAAGGACACGGGTCTGTTGGCGAATTATTTTAATTTATAAATACTCTGCTGATTCTCCGTCTGGGTTTAATTCAATAATGGCAATTCACAAAATATTTGTGAAAACTGACCAGAGTGATTTGAGAGAGAGTTAACATCTCTGGGGAAACACAGTCACAAGTGGAAGGAGTACAGTTACCGTCTGCTCCTGCTCCTCTAACAGATTGTGATGCACATTAAAATAGCGAGTTACTCCAGAAGACAAGACATTGTGCAGATGCTGAAAGTTTTGGGCAACACAAAGACACACGACAGGTTGTCAGTACTCAGCAGGTCAGGCAGCATCCATGGAGAGGAATAAACAGTTAACGTTTCGGATCGGGACCACAAGGAATAGAAAGTAATGTGACAATATCTAGAATTTCTGTCCCGTCATTACCAGTCCGATGAAGGTCCTTGGCTCGAAACATTGATTGTTTATTCTCCTTCATGGATGCTGCCTGTCCTGCTGAGTAGCTCCAGCATTTTGTGAGAAATCCCAGAGATTTGCTGAGGAAAGGGTTGACCAGGCAGGCAGACAGTAACCCAGAGCAAAGCGGTGGTGATGGGCAGTACCAGGAGAGTGGTGGTGATGGGTTACTATATTCCCAGGAATTGGCAGAGTCTTTTGCAAACAGAGAGGTGTATTCCCGGGGACTAGAAAGAACAGCCTTCAACAGACGGTTGAGCTTTACCGGCTAAGGAAACAATTCCCTGATTCACCCACCCCACCCCACAGTCTAGAGAGGACTTACACTCTTCCCATTGGTGCGAAGCAATGTCAGTCACTGATTACAGCCAATAGCAGAGATGGACCAGCCAAGAGGGCATTACCCTCGCTGAGGACATCTCATACTCCCGCTACGAACGCCCTGTCAAAGCGGAACAAATCCCAAAGTAAATGCCCCGCTTTTTGAATTATTTCAATATCCCTCCGAGGGAAGCTGGGGGTGTTTAAGAAGCTTCTCCTGCGGTCGGTGTCTGATGTATCGCTGAGAGGTAGGAGGAGACCACTCGGCCCACTGAATTGATGCCATCCCCTGGGGAGGGAGGGAACCCAGCAGGAGGAGGAGGGAGGGTGAATTAATTGAGAGGATAAATATGGTGTGAGGGATTGAGTAGGATGGAGTCTGAGAGGTTGTTTGTCCCGGTGGGGGATCAAGGAGCAGGATGGGGGAAGTAGCCCATTGACAGCGGGAAAAAAAAGAGGGTCTCGTCTATGGAAACGTCTGAGCCCACAGTGGTGGTGAGCAGAGATATTCACCACTTCGGTGGGTAAACAGTGGGAGACTGTATGCTCATATTGTTAGTGACAGAAGATCGTATAATTTGTGTTCCGTGTGTTATCTGAATGTACTTGCCTGTGATGCTGCCACAACTCAGTGTTTCTCTGTCCCTGTACAGTCCCGTACTTGCTCACTTGGCAATAAATTCAACAGGACCTGAGAAATCTCAGTGAGATTTGATTAGTGACGATCATCTTGGCAGCTTGGTAGGTAAAATGTAAAGAAGATAGAACATAGAAATCTACAGCACGTTACAGGCCATTCGTCCCACATTATTGTGTCAATCGTGTAACCTACTCTAGAGGTTGACTACAATTTCCTTGCAGCATAGACCTTTATTTTTATAAGCACCGTGTACCTATCTAAGAGTATTTTATAAGACCGAATTTTATCCACCACTACCATCGTCACTGCCAGTGCATTCCACACACCCATCCATTTCTGTCTGAAAAACTTACCCCTGACATCCCCCTTGTACCTACTTCCAAGCAGGTTAATACTATGCTCCCTCTTGTTAGGCATTTCAACCATGGGAAAAGCCTCTGGCTATAGTCACAAGCAAAGCCTCTCATCTTATACACCTCTGTCAGGTCACCTCTCATCCTCCATCGCTTCAAGGAGAAAAGGCCAAGGTCACTCAAACTATTCTCATCAGGCACGCTCCCTAATCTAGACAACATCCTTGTAAATCAATGTGTTTTGTTACATCCTCAAATAATTCAATCAGGTTCATAAGCATGACCTGCCCTTGCAAAGCCATGCTGGCTATCCCTAATCAGACCATGTCTCTCCAAATGCTCATAAACCCTGCCTCTCAGGATCTTCTCCAAAACTTGCCCACAACTGAAGTAACACTAACTGGTCTGTAATTTCCTGAGTTATCTCTACTCCATTTCTTGAACAAGAGAGCAACATTTGCAACCTTCCAATCCTCTGGTACTTCTCCACACCTAATTGATGATGCAACGATCATCGTCAGAGGCTTAGCAATCTCCTCCCTCGATTCCTACAGCAGCATGGGGTATATCCTGTTCAGTCCCGGTAACTTATCTAACTGAATACCTCTCAAAAGATTCAGCAGATGCTCTTTCTTTGATACACTCATGTGTTTCAGTCTGCTGTATGTCATCCCCACAATTGCCAAGGTCCTTTTCACTGGTGAATACTGAAGCAAAATACTCAGTATCTCAGAATATTCAAATCATCGGCAGGTTGAGAAACATTTGTTGAGAATGTAGTGGTGAAATTTAACCAAGCTAATTTGCCATTGCTGGCAACTCCCCGTGGATTTATTATACTTGCATGATGCGCCCTCAACTCCAATAATGATCGTTACAAAAGTCGGTGATATGTATTCCATCCTTTATTAGCAATCAGCAAACATACAATCTTGAAGTGATAAAACTCCACTGTACCCAAGCATAAATTCATCGTATTTGAGTGGATAATAACAAAATATATGACATCGGTCAGTCCCCAGCTGTGTACTGCATGGAACAAAGCAAATATGTAACTGATCCCCTTTGCATTTACCACACCCCCACTGATGCGACTTATTACCACAAAAAAGCATCATAAATATACAACGCAGAATACAATGCTGATAGAGAACAGATACATGGCTCCTGCACACAGGCTCAGCTCTGATACAGGGTCCTCCACCTGAAATAGTAACATACTCTCGTCTTGTTGAATAATTCCATCATTCTGTTTTAATTATATTGACAATTTTTCTGAACTGACTGTTTTGGATGTATGGCGTGTCGACATTGTGTTTAACAAGGTGTTATATAACTAACTATCTAACAATAGCCAGGTGATATGCTCAAAGAAATCTTAACTGCGTTTTAGTGCTAATAATAGTTTTGAAGTCCTGCCGGAAAAACTATAGTGGTTCCGGACAAGATACTGTGATGCTATGTGTGAGATTGCATTGTTCAGATTGTCAGAGTGTTTCTGTATAGACACAAATCATATATTGCCATAGGTGTCAAGGCCAGGCGATGTTCACCTGAAAGGAGACGGTGAGAATCAGGT
Source organism: Hemitrygon akajei (assembly GCF_048418815.1). NCBI lineage: Eukaryota > Metazoa > Chordata > Chondrichthyes > Myliobatiformes > Dasyatidae > Hemitrygon > Hemitrygon akajei. The sequence goes on along the minus strand of NW_027331931.1, from coordinate 790,893 downwards.
GTGACTGAGAAATCTGTATAATCCAGTGACGAGAGGAATAGAAGTCTCATCGTCAGCAGAAATGTTTCACCCCCCACTGCTGTAACACTTGTCCATTACTCACCACAGCGCCACCAGTGGTAGGAGGACCAAAGCAGTGGGCGCTGTCTGCTCAATCTGCCTTGGCATTCCATAGACGCAACACTCCTGGTCCAGGACACAAAATTGGTTCCAAAAAGGGAATTGCCTGCAATACAGCGAGTAGATACCCTGGAGAATCCTGGTCCAGTGTACAATGCATGGAGAGTGTGGAAATGGACATTGTGTGACTGTGGGTGAAAGGATGCAGGTGGATCCGGCCATGTCACGTGTTCAGTGGATCGGCCCCAGATGTTTGGAAGTGTTCACCTCAGTTTAAAAACAAAACAGTGCTCTGCTTTAAGCCCCAATTAATGTTTGACCCTCCTGTTTTTTGTTTTTTTTTTGTTACAGAGCAGCAAAAAATGAAAACCCCTGTCCACAAAATGGATCAAGGTTCGGGCAGTGGAGGAGTTCCAGTGGCGTCAGGATCGGGAAAGGACACGGGTCTGTTGGCGAATTATTTTAATTTATAAATACTCTGCTGATTCTCCGTCTGGGTTTAATTCAATAATGGCAATTCACAAAATATTTGTGAAAACTGACCAGAGTGATTTGAGAGAGAGTTAACATCTCTGGGGAAACACAGTCACAAGTGGAAGGAGTACAGTTACCGTCTGCTCCTGCTCCTCTAACAGATTGTGATGCACATTAAAATAGCGAGTTACTCCAGAAGACAAGACATTGTGCAGATGCTGAAAGTTTTGGGCAACACAAAGACACACGACAGGTTGTCAGTACTCAGCAGGTCAGGCAGCATCCATGGAGAGGAATAAACAGTTAACGTTTCGGATCGGGACCACAAGGAATAGAAAGTAATGTGACAATATCTAGAATTTCTGTCCCGTCATTACCAGTCCGATGAAGGTCCTTGGCTCGAAACATTGATTGTTTATTCTCCTTCATGGATGCTGCCTGTCCTGCTGAGTAGCTCCAGCATTTTGTGAGAAATCCCAGAGATTTGCTGAGGAAAGGGTTGACCAGGCAGGCAGACAGTAACCCAGAGCAAAGCGGTGGTGATGGGCAGTACCAGGAGAGTGGTGGTGATGGGTTACTATATTCCCAGGAATTGGCAGAGTCTTTTGCAAACAGAGAGGTGTATTCCCGGGGACTAGAAAGAACAGCCTTCAACAGACGGTTGAGCTTTACCGGCTAAGGAAACAATTCCCTGATTCACCCACCCCACCCCACAGTCTAGAGAGGACTTACACTCTTCCCATTGGTGCGAAGCAATGTCAGTCACTGATTACAGCCAATAGCAGAGATGGACCAGCCAAGAGGGCATTACCCTCGCTGAGGACATCTCATACTCCCGCTACGAACGCCCTGTCAAAGCGGAACAAATCCCAAAGTAAATGCCCCGCTTTTTGAATTATTTCAATATCCCTCCGAGGGAAGCTGGGGGTGTTTAAGAAGCTTCTCCTGCGGTCGGTGTCTGATGTATCGCTGAGAGGTAGGAGGAGACCACTCGGCCCACTGAATTGATGCCATCCCCTGGGGAGGGAGGGAACCCAGCAGGAGGAGGAGGGAGGGTGAATTAATTGAGAGGATAAATATGGTGTGAGGGATTGAGTAGGATGGAGTCTGAGAGGTTGTTTGTCCCGGTGGGGGATCAAGGAGCAGGATGGGGGAAGTAGCCCATTGACAGCGGGAAAAAAAAGAGGGTCTCGTCTATGGAAACGTCTGAGCCCACAGTGGTGGTGAGCAGAGATATTCACCACTTCGGTGGGTAAACAGTGGGAGACTGTATGCTCATATTGTTAGTGACAGAAGATCGTATAATTTGTGTTCCGTGTGTTATCTGAATGTACTTGCCTGTGATGCTGCCACAACTCAGTGTTTCTCTGTCCCTGTACAGTCCCGTACTTGCTCACTTGGCAATAAATTCAACAGGACCTGAGAAATCTCAGTGAGATTTGATTAGTGACGATCATCTTGGCAGCTTGGTAGGTAAAATGTAAAGAAGATAGAACATAGAAATCTACAGCACGTTACAGGCCATTCGTCCCACATTATTGTGTCAATCGTGTAACCTACTCTAGAGGTTGACTACAATTTCCTTGCAGCATAGACCTTTATTTTTATAAGCACCGTGTACCTATCTAAGAGTATTTTATAAGACCGAATTTTATCCACCACTACCATCGTCACTGCCAGTGCATTCCACACACCCATCCATTTCTGTCTGAAAAACTTACCCCTGACATCCCCCTTGTACCTACTTCCAAGCAGGTTAATACTATGCTCCCTCTTGTTAGGCATTTCAACCATGGGAAAAGCCTCTGGCTATAGTCACAAGCAAAGCCTCTCATCTTATACACCTCTGTCAGGTCACCTCTCATCCTCCATCGCTTCAAGGAGAAAAGGCCAAGGTCACTCAAACTATTCTCATCAGGCACGCTCCCTAATCTAGACAACATCCTTGTAAATCAATGTGTTTTGTTACATCCTCAAATAATTCAATCAGGTTCATAAGCATGACCTGCCCTTGCAAAGCCATGCTGGCTATCCCTAATCAGACCATGTCTCTCCAAATGCTCATAAACCCTGCCTCTCAGGATCTTCTCCAAAACTTGCCCACAACTGAAGTAACACTAACTGGTCTGTAATTTCCTGAGTTATCTCTACTCCATTTCTTGAACAAGAGAGCAACATTTGCAACCTTCCAATCCTCTGGTACTTCTCCACACCTAATTGATGATGCAACGATCATCGTCAGAGGCTTAGCAATCTCCTCCCTCGATTCCTACAGCAGCATGGGGTATATCCTGTTCAGTCCCGGTAACTTATCTAACTGAATACCTCTCAAAAGATTCAGCAGATGCTCTTTCTTTGATACACTCATGTGTTTCAGTCTGCTGTATGTCATCCCCACAATTGCCAAGGTCCTTTTCACTGGTGAATACTGAAGCAAAATACTCAGTATCTCAGAATATTCAAATCATCGGCAGGTTGAGAAACATTTGTTGAGAATGTAGTGGTGAAATTTAACCAAGCTAATTTGCCATTGCTGGCAACTCCCCGTGGATTTATTATACTTGCATGATGCGCCCTCAACTCCAATAATGATCGTTACAAAAGTCGGTGATATGTATTCCATCCTTTATTAGCAATCAGCAAACATACAATCTTGAAGTGATAAAACTCCACTGTACCCAAGCATAAATTCATCGTATTTGAGTGGATAATAACAAAATATATGACATCGGTCAGTCCCCAGCTGTGTACTGCATGGAACAAAGCAAATATGTAACTGATCCCCTTTGCATTTACCACACCCCCACTGATGCGACTTATTACCACAAAAAAGCATTATAAATATACAACGCAGAATACAATGCTGATAGAGAACAGATACATGGCTCCTGCACACAGGCTCAGCTCTGATACAGGGTCCTCCACCTGAAATAGTAACATACTCTCGTCTTGTTGAATAATTCCATCATTCTGTTTTAATTATATTGACAATTTTTCTGAACTGACTGTTTTGGATGTATGGCGTGTCGACATTGTGTTTAACAAGGTGTTATATAACTAACTATCTAACAATAGCCAGGTGATATGCTCAAAGAAATCTTAACTGCGTTTTAGTGCTAATAATAGTTTTGAAGTCCTGCCGGAAAAACTATAGTGGTTCCGGACAAGATACTGTGATGCTATGTGTGAGATTGCATTGTTCAGATTGTCAGAGTGTTTCTGTATAGACACAAATCATATATTGCCATAGGTGTCAAGGCCAGGCGATGTTCACCTGAAAGGAGACGGTGAGAATCAGGTGTGACTGAGAAATCTGTATAATCCAGTGACGAGAGGAATAGAAGTCTCATCGTCAGCAGAAATGTTTCACCCCCCACTGCTGTAACACTTGTCCATTACTCACCACAGCGCCACCAGTGGTAGGAGGACCAAAGCAGTGGGCGCTGTCTGCTCAATCTGCCTTGGCATTCCATAGACGCAACACTCCTGGTCCAGGACACAAAATTGGTTCCAAAAAGGGAATTGCCTGCAATACAGCGAGTAGATACCCTGGAGAATCCTGGTCCAGTGTACAATGCATGGAGAGTGTGGAAATGGACATTGTGTGACTGTGGGTGAAAGGATGCAGGTGGATCCGGCCATGTCACGTGTTCAGTGGATCGGCCCCAGATGTTTGGAAGTGTTCACCTCAGTTTAAAAACAAAACAGTGCTCTGCTTTAAGCCCCAATTAATGTTTGACCCTCCTGTTTTTTGTTTTTTTTTTGTTACAGAGCAGCAAAAAATGAAAACCCCTGTCCACAAAATGGATCAAGGTTCGGGCAGTGGAGGAGTTCCAGTGGCGTCAGGATCGGGAAAGGACACGGGTCTGTTGGCGAATTATTTTAATTTATAAATACTCTGCTGATTCTCCGTCTGGGTTTAATTCAATAACGGCAATTCACAAAATGTTTGTGAAAACTGACCAGAGTGATTAGAGAGAGAGTTAACATCTCTGGGGAAACACAGTCACAAGTGGAAGGAGTACAGTTACCGTCTGCTCCTGCTCCTCTAACAGATTGTGATGCACATTAAAATAGCGAGTTACTCCAGAGGACAAGACATCGTACAGATGCTGAAAGTTTTGGGCAACACAAAGACACACAACAGGTTGTCAGTACTCAACAGGTCAGGCAGCATCCATGGACAGGAATAAACAGTTAACGTTTCGGATCGGGACCACAAGGAAGAGAATGTAATGTGACAATATCTAGAATTTCTGTCCCGTCATTACCAGTCCGATGAAGGGCGATGGCTCGAAACATTGATTGTTCATTCTCCTTCATGGATGCTGCCTGTCCTGCTGAGTAGCTCCAGCATTTTGTGAGATATTCCAGAGATTTGCTGATGAAGGGGATTACCAGGCAGGCAGACAGTAACCCAGAGCAAAGTGGTGGTGATGGGCAGTACCAGGAGAGTGATGGTGATGGGTTACTATATTTCCAGGAATTGGCAGAGTCTTTTGCAAACAGAGAGGTATATTCCCGGGGACTAGAAAGAACAGCCTTCAACAGACGGTTGAGCTTTACCGGCTAAGGTAACAATTCCCTGATTCACCCACCCCACCCCACAGTCTAGAAAGGACTTACATTCTTCCCATTGGTGCGAAGCTATGTCAGTCACTGATTACAGCCAATAGCAGAGATGGACCAGCCAAGAGGGCATTACCCTCGCTGAGGATATCTCACACTCCCGCTACGAACGCCCTGTCAAAGCGGAACAAATCCCAAAGTAAATGCCCCGCTTTTTGAATTATTTCAATATCCCTCCGAGGGAAGCTGTGGGTGTTTAAGAAGCTTCTCCTGCGGTCGATGTCTGATGTATCGCTGAGAGGTAGGAGGAGACCACTCGGCCCACTGAATTGATGCCATCTCCCTGGGGAGGGAGGGAACCCAGCAGGAGGAGGAGGGAGGGTGAATTAATTGTGAGGATAAATATGGTGTCAGGGATTGAGTAGGATGGAGTCTGAGAGGTTGTTTGTCCCGGTGGGGGATCAAGGAGCAGGATGGGGGAAGGAGCCCATTGACAGCGGGAAAAAGAAATGAGGGTCTCGTCTATGGAAACGTCTGAGCCCACAGTGGTGGTGAGCAGAGATATTCACCACTTCGGTGGGTAAACAGTGGGAGACTGTATGCTCATATTGTTAGTGACAGAAGATCGTATAATTTGTGTTCCGTGTGTTATCTGAATGTACTTGCCTGTGATGCTGCCACAACTCAGTGTTTCTCTGTCCCTGTACATTCCCGTACTTGCTCACTTGGCAATAAATTCAACAGGACCTGAGAAATCTCAGTGAGATTTAATTAGTGACGATCATCTTGGCAGCTCGGTAGGTAAAATGTAAAGAAGATAGAACATAGAAATCTACAGCACGTTACAGGCCATTCGTCCCACATTATTGTGTCAATCTTGTAACCTACTCTATAGGTTGACTACAATTTCCTTGCAGCATAGACCTTTATTTTTATAAGCACCGTGTACCTATCTAAGAGTCTTTTATAAGACCGAATTTTATCCACCACTACCACCGTCACTGCCAGTGCATTCCACACACCCATCCATTTCTGTCTGAAAAACTTACCCCTGACATCCCCCTTGTACCTACTTCCAAGCAGGTTAATACTATGCTCCCTCTTGTTAGGCATTTCAACCATGGGAAAAGCCTCTGGCTATAGTCACAAGCAAAGCCTCTCATCTTATACACCTCTGTCAGGTCACCTCTCATCCTCCATCGCTTCAAGGAGAAAAGGCCAAGGTCACTCAAACTATTCTCATCAGGCACGCTCCCTAATCTAGACAACATCCTTGTAAATCAATGTGTTTTGTTACATCCTCAAATAATTCAATCAGGTTCATAAGCATGACCTGCCCTTGCAAAGCCATGCTGGCTATCCCTAATCAGACCATGTCTCTCCAAATGCTCATAAACCCTGCCTCTCGGGATCTTCTCCAAAACTTGCCCACAACTGAAGTAACACTAACTGGTCTGTAATTTCCTGAGTTATCTCTACTCCATTTCTTGAACAAGAGAGCAACATTTGCAACCTTCCAATCCTCTGGTACTTCTCCACACCTAATTGATGATGCAACGATCATCGTCAGAGGCTTAGCAATCTCCTCCCACGATTCCTACAGCAGCATGGGGTATATCCTGTTCAGTCCCGGTAACTTATCTAACTGAATACCTCTCAAAAGATTCAGCAGATGCTCTTTCTTTCATACACTCATGTGTTTCAGTCTGCTGTATGTCATCCCCACAATTGCCAAGGTCCTTTTCTCTGGTGAATACTGAAGCAAAATACTCAGTATCTCAGAATATTCAAATCATCGGCAGGTTGAGAAACATTTGTTGAGAATGTAGTGGTGAAATTTAACCAAGCTAATTTGCCATTGCTGGCAACTCCCCGTGGATTTATTATACTTGCATGATGCGCCCTCAACTCCAATAATGATCGTTACAAAAGTCGGTGATATGTATTCCATCCTTTATTAGCAATGAGCAAACATACAATCTTGAAGTGATAAAACTCCACTGTACCCAAGCATAAATTCATCGTATTTGAGTGGATAATAACAAAATATATGACATCGGTCAGTCCCCAGCTGTGTACTGCATGGAACAAAGCAAATATGTAACTGATCCCCTTTGCATTTACCACACCCCCACTGATGCGACTTATTACCACAAAAAAGCATCATAAATATACAACGCAGAATACAATGCTGATAGAGAACAGATACATGGCTCCTGCACACAGGCTCAGCTCTGATACAGGGTCCTCCACCTGAAATAGTAACATACTCTCGTCTTGTTGAATAATTCCATCATTCTGTTTTAATTATATTGACAATTTTTCTGAACTGACTGTTTTGGATGTATGGCGTGTCGACATTTTGTTTAACAAGGTGTCATATAACTAACTATCTAATAATAGCCAGGTGATATGCTCAAAGAAATCTTAACTGCGTTTTAGTGCTAATAATAGTTTTGAAGTCCTGCCGGAAAAACTATAGTGGTTCCGGACAAGATACTGTGATGCTATGTGTGAGATTGCATTGTTCAGATTGTCAGAGTGTTTCTGTATAGACACAAATCATATATTGCCATAGGTGTCAAGGCCAGGCGATGTTCACCTGAAAGGAGACGGTGAGAATCAGGTGTGACTGAGAAATCTGTATAATCCAGTGACGAGAGGAATAGAAGTCTCATCGTCAGCAGAAATGTTTCACCCCACACTGCTGTAACACTTGTCCATTACTCACCACAGCGCCACCAGTGGTAGGAGGACCAAAGCAGTGGGCGCTGTCTGCTCAATCTGCCTTGGCATTCCATAGACGCAACACTCCTGGTCCAGGACACAAAATTGGTTCCAAAAAGGGAATTGCCTGCAATACAGCGAGTAGATAGCCTGGAGAATCCTGGTCCAGTGTACAATGCATGGAGAGTGTGGAAATGGACATTGTGTGACTGTGGGTGAAAGGATGCAGGTGGATCCGGCCATGTCACGTGTTCAGTGGATCGGCCCCAGATGTTTGGAAGTGTTCACCTCATTTTAAAAACAAAACAGTGCTCTGCTTTAAACCCCAATTAATGTTTGACCCTCTGTTATTTTTTTTTTTGTTACAGAGCAGCAAAAAATGAAAACTCCTGTCCACAAAATGGATCAAGGTTCGGGCAGTGGAGGAGTTCCAGTGGCGTCAGGATCGGGAAAGGACACGGGTCTGTTGGCGAATTATTTTAATTTATAAATACTCTGCTGATTCTCCGTCTGGGTTTAATTCAATAACGGCAATTCACAAAATATTTGTGAAAACTGACCAGAGTGATTAGAAAGAGAGTTAACATCTCTGGGGAAACACAGTCACAAGTGGAAGGAGTACAGTTACCGTCTGCTCCTGCTCCTCTAACAGATTGTGATGCACATTAAAATAGCGAGTTACTCCAGAAGACAAGACATCGTGCAGATGCTGAAAGTTTTGGGCAACACAAAGACACACAACAGGTTGTCAGTACTCAACAGGTCAGGCAGCATCCATGGACAGGAATAAACAGTTAACGTTTCGGATCGGGACCACAAGGAAGAGAAAGTAATGTGACAATATCTAGAATTTCTGTCCCGTCATTACCAGTCCGATGAAGGGCCTTGGCTCGAAACATTGATTGTTCATTCTCCTTCATGGATGCTGCCTGTCCTGCTGAGTAGCTCCAGCATTTTGTGAGATATTCCAGAGATTTGCTGATGAAGGGGATTACCAGGCAGGCAGACAGTAACCCAGAGCAAAGTGGTGGTGATGGGCAGTACCAGGAGAGTGATGGTGATGGGTTACTATATTTCCAGGAATTGGCAGAGTCTTTTGCAAACAGAGAGGTATATTACCGGGGACTAGAAAGAACAGCCTTCAACAGACGGTTGAGCTTTACCGGCTAAGGTAACAATTCCCTGATTCACCCACCCCACCCCACAGTCTAGAAAGGACTTACACTCTTCCCATTGGTGCGAAGAAATGTCAGTCACTGATTACAGCCAATAGCAGAGATGGACCAGCCAAGAGGGCATTACCCTCGCTGAGGATATCTCATGCTCCCGCTACCAACGCCCTGTCAAAGCGGAACAAATCCCAAAGTAAATGCCCCGCTTTTGAATTATTTCAATATCCCTCCGAGGGAAGCTGGGGGTGTTTAAGAAGCTTCTCCTGCGGTCGATGTCTGATGTATCGCTGAGAGGTAGGAGGAGACCACTCGGCCCACTGAATTGATGCCATCTCCCTGGGGAGGGAGGGAACCCAGCAGGAGGAGGAGGGAGGGTGAATTAATTGAGAGGATAAATATGGTGTGAGGGGTTGAATAGGATAGGGTCTGAGAGGTTGTTTGTCCCGGTGGGGGATCAAGGAGCAGGTTGGGGGAAGGAGCCCATTGACAGCGGGAAAAAGAAATGAGGGTCTCGTCTATGGAAACGTCTGAGCCCACAGTGGTGGTGAGCAGAGTTATTCACCACTTCGGTGGGTAAACAGTGGGAGACTGTATGCTCATATTGTTAGTGACAGAAGATCGTATAATTTGTGTTCCGTGTGTTATCTGAATGTACTTGCCTGTGATGCTGCCACAAGTCAGTGTTTCTCTATCCCTGTACCTTCCCGTACTTGCTCACTTGGCAATAAATTCAACAGGACCTGAGAAATCTCAGTGAGATTTGATTAGTGACGATCATCTTGGCAGCTCGGTAGGTAAAATGTAAAGAAGATAGAACATAGAAATCTACAGCACGTTACAGGCCATTCGTCCCACATTATTGTGTCAATCGTGTAACCTACTCTAGAGGTTGACTACAATTTCCTTGTAGCATAGACCTTTATTTTTATAAGCACCGTGTACCTATCTAAGAGTCTTTTATAAGACCGAATTTTATCCACCACTACCACCGTCACTGCCAGTGCATTCCACACACCCATTCATTTCTGTGTGAAAAACTTACCCCTGACATCCCCCTTGTACCTACTTCCAAGCAGGTTAATACTATGCTCCCTCCTGTTAGGCATTTCAACCATGGAAAAAGCCTCTGGCTATAGTCACAAGCAAAGCCTCTCATCTTATACACCTCTGTCAGGTCACCTCTCATCCTCCATCGCTTCAAGGAGAAAAGGCCAAGGTCACTCAAACTATTCTCATCAGGCACGCTCCCTAATCTAGACAACATCCTTGTAAATCAATGTGTTTTGTTACATCCTCAAATAATTCAATCAGGTTCATAAGCATGACCTGCCCTTGCAAAGCCATGCTGACTATCCCTAATCAGACCATGTCTCTCCAAATGCTCAGAAACCCTGCCTCTCAGGATCTTCTCCAAAACTTGCCCACAACTGAAGTAACACTAACTGGTCTGTAATTTCCTGAGTTATCTCTACTCCATTTCTTGAACAAGAGAGCAACATTTGCAACCTTCCAATCCTCTGGTACTTCTCCACACCTAATTGATGATGCAACGATCATCGTCAGAGGCTTAGCAATCTCCTCCCTCGATTCCTACAGTAGCATGGGGTATATCTCGTTCAGTCCCAGTGACTTATCTAACTGAATACCTCTCAAAAGATCCAGCACATGCTCTTTCTTTGATACACTCATGTGTTTCAGTCTGCTGTAAGTCATCCCCACAATTGCCAAGGTCCTTTTCACTGGTGAATACTGAAGCAAAATACTCAGTATCTCAGAATATTCAAATCATCGGCAGGTTGAGAAACATTTGTTGAGAATGTAGTGGTGAAATTTAACCAAGCTAATTTGCCATTGCTGGCAACTCCCCGTGGATTTATTATACTTGCATGATGCGCCCTCAACTCCAATAATGATCGTTACAAAAGTCGGTGATATGGATTCCATCCTTTATTAGCAATCAGCAAACATACAATCTTGAAGTGATAAAACTCCACTGTACCCAAGCATAAATTCATCGTATTTGAGTGGATAATAAAAAATATATGACATCGGTCAGTCCCCAGCTGTGTACTGCATGGAACAAAGCAAATATGTAACTGATCCCCTTTGCATTTACCACACCCCCACTGATGCGACTTATTACCACAAAAAAGCATCATAAATACACAATGCAGAATACAATGCTGATAGAGAACAGATACATGGCTCCTGCACACAGGCTCAGCTCTGATACAGGGTCCTCCACCTGAAATAGTAACATACTCTCGTCTTGTTGAATAATTCATCATTCTGTTTTAATTATATTGACAATTTTTCCGAACTGACTGTTTTGGATGTATGGCGTGTCGACATTGTGTTTAACAAGGTGTCATGTAACTAACTATCTGACAATAACCAGGTGATATGCTCAAAGAAATCTTAACTGCGTTTTAGTGCTAATAATAGTTTTAAAGTCCTGCCGGAAAAACTATAGTGGTTCCGGACAAGATACTGTGATGCTATGTGTGAGATTGCATTGTTCAGATTGTCAGAGTGTTTCTGTATAGACAGAAATCATATATTCCCATAGGTGTCAATGCCAGGCGATGTTCACCTGAAAGGAGACGGTGAGAATCAGGTGTGACTGAGAAATCTGTATAATCCAGTGACGAGAGGAATAGAAGTCTCATCGTCAGCAGAAATGTTTCACCCCACACTGCTGTAACACTTGTCCATTACTCACCACAGCGCCACCAGTGGTAGGAGGACCAAAGCAGTGGGCGCTGTCTGCTCAATCTGCTTTGGCATTCCATAGACGCAACACTCCTGGTCCAGGACACAAAATTGGTTCCAAAAAGGGAATTGCCTGCAATACAGCGAGTAGATACCCTGGAGAATCCTGGTCCAATGTACAATGCATGGAGAGCGGAAATGGACATTGTGTGACTGTGGGTGAAAGGATGCAGGTGGATCCGGCCATGTCACGTGTTCAGTGGATCGGCCCCAGCTGTTTGGAAGTGTTCACCTCAGTTTAAAAACAAAACAGTGTTCTGCTTTAAACCCCAATTAATGTTTGACCCTCCTGTTTTTTGTTTTTTTTTTGTTACAGAGCAGCAAAAAATGAAAACTCCTGTCCACAAAATGGATCAAGGTTCGAGCAGTGGAGGAGTTCCAGTGGCGTCAGGATCGGGAAAGGACACGGGTCTGTTGGCGAATTATTTTAATTTATAAATACTCTGCTGATTCTCCGTCTGTGTTTAATTCAATAATGGCAATTCACAAAATATTTGTGAAAACTGTCCAGAGTGATTAGAGAGAGAGTTAACATCTCTGGGGAAACACAGTCACAAGTGGAAGGAGTACAGTTACCGTCTGCTCCTGCTCCTCTAACAGATTGTGATGCACATTAAAATAGCGAGTTACTCCAGAAGACAAGACAGTGTGCAGATGCTGAAAGTTTTGGGCAACACAAAGAAACACAACAGGTTTTCAGTACTCAGCAGGTCAGGCAGCATCCATGGACAGGAATAAACAGTTAACGTTTCGGATCGGGACCACAAGGAATAGAAAGTAATGTGACAATATCTAGAATTTCTGTCCCGTCATTACCAGTCCGATGAAGGGCCTTGGCTCGAAACATTGATTGATTATTCTCCTTCATGTTTGCTGCCTGTCCTGCTGAGTAGCTCCAGCATTTTGTGAGATATTCCAGAGATTTGCTGATGAAGGGGATTACTAGGCAGGCAGACAGTAACCCAGAGCAAAGCGGTGGTGATGGGCAGTACCAGGAGAGTGATGGTGATGGTTACTATTTTCTCAGAAATAAGCAGAGTCCTTTCCAAACAAATGTGGCCAAAGCGGAGTTCATAAGGTTGAAACTTGATCTCCGGTTCCATCAACGGCTGTAATTTGCGTAGGGCGGTTAAGTTGTTGAGCCATGAGGATCTGACCAGGTAAGTATTCGCACTGTGACAGAGATCACAGTGAGACACAGGGAAACGTGTTTCTTAGAGGGAGAGTTTTCACAGGACATTTTGAGGAAAGAGGCAGAGGGCTGGCGAGTTTGAGGAAAGTGATCACACCGCTCTGGGACCTGCAACTACAGATCCCCACCGGAGTCCGAGTGGAGAAGGGGGCGATCTGGAGAATGAAAAAATAATATATTTCTTCACACCAAAAAGCCAAAACCTTCTATTACCAACCACTGCCCCCTCCTGAACAGCCTGATCGTTAACCATTTTCTAAACGCCCCAGTTCCTGCAGATGATCTTTTCTTAGAGTTGGGCTTCCACTGAAGTTCCATTCACAGAATAGTAATGATAGCATCGCAAAATGCTGGTGCAACACAGCAGGCCAGGAAGCATGTATAGGGAGAAGCGCTGTCGACGTTTTGGCCTGAAATGCTGTGTTGTTTGAATTTCCAGCATCTGCAGATTTCCTCGTGTTTGCTCTGCATAGTCTTAACAGCATCAGTTTAATTAGAAAAGCAGGTAACATCCCAACTGGTCTGTTCAACCAAAGAGCAGCAGATGAACCCCGCTGTGTTCACATCTACACTCCCTAGTGCAAACACTGCTACAGTGTTAGAGAGGATGAGACTGGGGGACATATTCCACAGCTCAGTCCACAGAAGCTGAGATTCCTGTCTGCCGGTGTTGTGTGATGGACACTGTGGAAGGGTGAGAGATGGGAATTAGGACAGGGAAACAGAGGGTTGTGGGATTGTGGCAAGGAAGGTGCAAAGAACTGGAAATATCTATAAATAATATTGCAATTAGTTAAATTGTGACCGTCTGGGTGGAAGATCACTACATCCATAAGCCCATCATGGGCCAAAAGTCCTGTTTCTGTGCTGTAATGTTCTATGTTTGTGAAAGTGGAGCCCAGGACAGTGCATGGGCTCAGAGATTGTAAGGCTTCATCATCACAGACTGAGTTGGATCACTCAATTACACATTTAACAGAGGAGAGAGCGTAGGAAAAACAAATATCACAAAACATATTAATATTGCATCAGCCTATGTTTTATCTGATTATTCAAAGCTCTTAACAGAAATATAGGGAATCTCGGCCAGAGCCCTGGTTCAGTCTCTCTCACCTACAGGAACAATTCCCAAAGATGATAATTTAAATTTGGTACCAGAGATAGACCAATCAGGAAGTTTACAAACTACTCACGTTTCTGGGACCTCTGTAAATATTGCTCCAGTCCACACCCGGTCAATGAAACCCCTCAGTGTCCCTGAACTCGGGTTCAGTAAAGCGCTACAAGCTTGTTCATCATTGTCCTTCATCCTGCTTGCCGAGGGAACAGACACAACAGTGAAATACCCACACCCATTTCTGAATATGAAACAGATACAGTCCCTGATTATTGAAGAACATTATTTCTACCACTGTCGCATTCTCTAAAGTGAATATGTCCACAATCACTGTTTTCCTACACTCCCTATCACAGCCAAATACATGGAATGGAGACCCCACATATACCTGACAGGGTCCTGACACACTGTGAGACCCCACACACACCTGACAGGGTCCTGATACACTGTGAGACCCCACACACCCCTGACAGGATTCTGACAAACTGTGAGACCCCACACACCCCTGACAGGGTCCCGACACACTGTGAGACACCACACACCCCTGACAGGGTCCTGACACACTGTGACACCCCACACACCCTTGACAGGGTCCTGACACACTGTGAGACCCCACACACCCCTAACAGGGTCCAGATACACTGTGAGATCCCACACACCCCTGACAGGGTCCTGACACACTGTGAGACCCCACACACACCTGACAGGGTCCTGACTCACTGTGTGACCCCACACACCCCTGACAGGGTCATGACACACTGTGAGACCCCACACACACCTGACAGGTTCAGGTCCTGACACTGTGAGACGAGAAAATCTGTAGAATCGGGAATTCTAAGCATCACACACAAAATTCTTGAGGAATTCAGCGGGCCATATATCAGCTATGGGAAAGAGTAAAGAATCAATGTTTTGCGAAGGGTTTCGCCCCGTAACATCGACTGTATACACATTTCCATTGTTGCTGCCTGAATTGTTGAATTCTTACAGCAGCTTGTGTATGTCTCTACTCACGTTTGGATGTATAAAATCCAGTGTACCGAATGTTTCTTTACACTCCTAACTCCACGTGACACCACTTTCAATCAATTAAAATCCTTGGGGTCGTATCCATGTTCCTCAGTGCACCACTCACTGCTCTGTCTTTCGCTGTGTAATACCTTCTCTGATCTGTCCTTCCAAATTCTAACACTACTGTGTGTCTATTTCAGATTCTGTTTGGTCACCTGCTGCACAGAAACCCCGGCATTAGGCTCCAGTTTGCTGTCCAATAGGTGTTCGATAATGTCTTTAATTTTCCCCATTTTCCTTCACAGATCCGAGAGTAATCACTGAGCTCCTAGCAATCTGTGACGATATCCAGCTGCTGCAGCTGACGGACTTCTACCGGGACAGGCTGGAGCAGGCGATGGAAGGAAGGGTGCACGGAGTGAGCCTGACGTTAACGGCCGAGAATCAGTTCAGTGGAGAGGAACATCGGGTGAGTGGGAGGGAGAATGGGTTTACATTTTCACACATTACAGGACTGACGGGTGTCGGGACTCTGATTCATTGGGATATCAAAGC
Organism: Hemitrygon akajei; assembly: GCF_048418815.1. Taxonomy (NCBI): domain Eukaryota; kingdom Metazoa; phylum Chordata; class Chondrichthyes; order Myliobatiformes; family Dasyatidae; genus Hemitrygon; species Hemitrygon akajei. The sequence continues at coordinate 775,184 of NW_027331931.1, read as the reverse complement.
ATAAAAACAAATCACAAGAAAGTATATATAATTCATAAAAATGTGAATCAACCAATGTTTGAAAAAGTTGTAAATACGCCTGCTGGCGGCTCAATGTTCAGAACGAGGGGAGTAGGCAACAATTCTATGATGTTGCAATAAAGGAGTTTAAATGGAAATACAGCAGGACTCTTTATTTCAGGAAGCCTGTACAGTGTGACGGCAGGATGATAGTGAGAACTGGGGCATTATCAATGGATGCCACAGGAGCTTTAGTGTGTTCTGTTCTGGGTGAAGATAATTGTGTTACAATCTGTAATTGCAAGGCTTATTCAAAAAGTAAGGAGGAATGGGATCCAAGGGAACATTGCTTTGTGGATCCAGAACTGACTTGCCTACCGAAGGCAAAGAGTGGTTGTAAACTGGTCATATTCTGCATGGAGGTCGGTGACCAGTGGTGTGCCTCAGGGATCTCTTCTGGGACCATTCTCTTTGTGATTTTTATAATGACCTGGATGAGGAAGTGGAAGGATGGGTTAGCAAGTTTGTGGATGACACAAAGGTTGGAGGTGTTGTGGATAGTGGGGACCGCTGTCAGAGGTTACAGCAGGACATTGATAGGATGCAAAATTGGGCAGAAAAGTGGCAGATGGAGTTCAACCCAGATAAGTGTGAAGTGGTTCATTTTGGGAGGTCAAATATGATGGCAGAATATAATATTAATGATAAGACTCTTGGCAGTGTGGAGGATCAGAGGGATCTTGGGGACCGAGACCATAGGACACTCAAAGCAGCTGCGTGGGTTGACTCTGTAGTTAACAAGGCATACGGTGTATTGGCCTTCATCAGTCGAGGAATTGAATTTAGGAGCCGAGAGGTAATATTGCAGCTATAAAAAAAAAAAAATTATTGAATTTTTTGAAGTAGTTACGAGGAATGTTGACGAGGGTAAGGCAGTGGATGTAGTCTATATGGACTTCAGCAAGGCCTTTGACAAAGTTCCACATGGAAGGTTAGTTAAGAAGGTTCAGTCGTTAGGTATTAGTGCTGGAGTAATAAAATGGATTCAACAGTGGCTAGATGGGAGATGCCAGAGAGTAGTGGTGGATAATTGTTTATCGGGATGGAGGCCGGTGACTAGCGGGGTGCCTCAGGGATCTGTTTTGGGCCCAATGTTGTTTGTAATATACATAAATGATCTGGATGATGGGGTGGTAAATTGGATTAGTAAGTATGCTGATGATACTAAGGTAGGAGGTGTTGTGGATAATGAGGTGGGTTTTCAAAGCTTGCAGGGAGATTTATGCCGGTTAGAAGAATGGGCTGAACGTTGGCAGATGGAGTTTAATGCTGAGAAGTGTGAGGTTCTACATTTTGGCAGGAATAATCCAAATAGAACATACAGGGTAAATGGTAGGGCATTGAGGAATGCAGTGGAACAGAGAGATCTAGGAATAACAGTGCATAGTTCCCTGAAGGTGGAGTCTCATGTAGATAGGGTGGTGAAGAAGGCTTTTGGAACGCTGGCCTTTATAAATCAGAGCATTGAGTACAGAAGTTGGGATGTAATGTTAAAATTGTACAAGGCATTGGTAAGGCCAAATTTGGAATATTGTGTACAGTTCTGGTCACCGAATTATAGGAAAGATATCAATAAATTAGAGAGAGTGCAGAGACGATTTACTAGGATGTTACCAGGGTTTCAGCACTTAAGTTACAGAGAAAGGTTGAACAAGTTAGGTCTCTATTCATTGGAGCGTAGAAGGTTGAGGGGGGATTTGATCGAGGTATTTAAAATGTTGAGAGGGATAGATAGAGTTGACGTGAATAGGCTGTTTCCATTGAGAGTAGGGGAGATTCAAACGAGAGGACATGATTTGAGAGTTAGGGGGCAAAAGTTTAAGGGAAACACGAGGGGGTATTTCTTTACTCAGAGAGTGATAGCTGTGTGGAATGAGCTTCCTGTAGAAGTAGTAGAGGCCAGATCAGTTGTGTCATTTAAGGTAAAATTGGATAGGTATATGGATAGGAAAGGAGTGGAGGGTTATGGGCTGAGTGCGGGTAGGTGGGACTAGGTGAGATTAAGAGTTCGGCACGGACTAGGAGGGCCGGAATGGCCTGTTTCCGTGCTGTGATTGTTATATGGTTATATGGTTATATGGTTATATAGGACCCTGGTCAGAGCCCACTTGGAGTGCTGTACTCATTTCTGGTCGCCTCACTACAGGAAGGATGTGAAAGCTATAGAAAGGGTGTAGAGGAGGTTTAAAAGGATGTTGCCTGGATTGGGGAGCATGCCTTATGTGAATAGGTTGAGAGATCTCGGCCTTTTCTCCTTGGAGTGACGGAGGATGAGAGGCGACCTGATAGAGGTGTATACGATGATGAGAGGCATTGATCGTGTGGACAGTCAGGAGCTTTTTCGCAGGGCTGAAGTGGTTGCCACAAGAGGACACAGGTTTAAGGTGCTGGGCAGTAGGTACAGAGGATGTCAGGAGTGTTTTTCACTCAGAGAGTGGCGAGTGCGTGAATGTGTTGCCAGCAAGGAAGGTGGAGGCGGATACGATAGGGTCTTTTAAGAGACTTTTGAATAGGTACATGGAGCTTAGAAAAATAGAGGGCTATAGGTAAGCCTAGTAATTTCTAAGGTAGGGACATGTTCAGCACAACTTTGTGGACCGAAGGGCCTGTATTGTGTTGCAGGTTTTCTATGTTTCAATGCAAACAGTGTGGATCAGGGAATACTGCCGTGTTGTAATGTGTAATCACTGAATAAACCTCCACTGGAAAAGGCAAAGGAAAGGAATCAGGTGTCAGCCAGTAATCCGCTGTCATGTTGGACACTGGCGGACTGAGGAGACGAATCACATCACCTTTTCAGCAACTTCTCTGAGACTGTTCACGCTGATACAATAACCTTCCTGATTCCTTTCATCTGTGATCGATATTTTCTGATTTCTGTTTTGCTACATCACATCCAGTGAGGAATTATTTATGGATTTGGAGCCACGTCAATGAAGCGGTCACAGATCAGCCAGGCTCTCATTGACTGGTGGACCAGGTTCACGGTGAATGTCCCTCCGTGTGCTCTGCACTCAGAATGTACAGTCCATGTCCAGACAGGATCAGTACCCGTCCGGGTGACTGCTCAGTGTGATCCCGTTACAGAGCACATCATTTACTTCTCATTCTCTGTGTGAATCTGTCAGTCCCCAATATGTTCACTGTTACTCTTCACAGAAAATCTCTGATCTCGCTGATAAGGGAGAGCGGGCGGACAGTTCTAAACTCCTCCTGAGCCTGGTGATGGAGAAAGGATCCCGCGCCCGGAGGGTGATGTGGGAAACCTTTGTGAAAATGCGGATTGGTGTCCCAGATTTTGACAAAATACTGAAGGAAATCCAGATTTATGGTGAGATAATATCAGAGATTAATTTAAATTTTGTTCGCAACACAGCACACTTTACAAATTTACAAAAATGATTTGCACAATTTGTTTAAATTCAAACAAGTTGTGATCCTTCCCATCGATCAGTTCCTGCTCAACTTTTACTAACGTTTCTCAGTGAGTTGAATTGCAAGAGATCGTTCATTGAACATTGCACAGTATAACACAGGAATAATATTGTGCCGAAACAGCTAACAAGTAAATCAAACAAACCTGAAGTCTAATCTCTCCTTCCTTCACCATGTCCACATGCCTCCATCTTCCTTACATCCATGTGACTGTCCAAAAGTCCCTTAGCAGCTTCTAATAATTTCCCTCGACCACCTTACCAGGCAGTGCGTTCCAGGCAGCCACGACTCTCTGACTTAAAAAATAAGCTATCTTTCACATCCCCCTTCATTCTATACCCTCTCACCTTCAATATATTTCCTCCTGTAATAGAAACTTCAACCGCAGGAAACCGATTGTCTCTGTCCACTCTATTTATGCCTCTCATAATCTTGTAAACCTGTGTCAGAGCCTCCCCTTCGCCTCCGATGATCCAGAAAAAACAATCAAATTGTATCCTGTCCCTCATGATAGCACATGGCCTGTAAACCAGGCGGCATCCTGGTAAACCTATTCTGCTCCCACTCAAAAGCCTCAACATCCCTCCGGTGGTGGGGCAATTGGAACGATACGTAATGGCCCAGGCGAAGCTGAATCAGAGTTTATAAAGTTGAAAGTTGACCTTTGTTTCCATCAACGGTTGTAATTTGACTCAGGTAATGTTAGGTATCTCACAACATTCAAACTGTCTCGGTTTATCGCTGCCTGTCAGTTTCTGAGGCACCATTTGCCCGTTGAAGGCAAGTTTCTGAAGTAGGTAAATGCAGGTGTAATTACTGAGAACTGAATGCCTCCAAGCTGATCCAAGTTCGAACTGCACGCAGTACTCCAAATCAGACCTCGTAAACGACCCATACGACTCCAACATGACATGCCAATTTCTCTGCTCAACAGAGACGAGAAAATCTGCAGATTCCGGTAATCTAAGCAATGCACACAGAATGCTGGAGGATCTCAGCAGGTCAGTCAGCAACTATGGGAATCAACGTTTCGGGAAGCGTCCCAGCCTACAACGTCGGCTGTATACACGTTTCCTTAATTGCTGACTGCCTGCTGAATTTCTCCAGCATTTTGTGTGTCTATCCTCAACAGTTAGATTTATAACATCCGGTGTATCAAAGCTTTCTTTACGACCCTATCTCCACATGACCCTACTTTCAATTAATTAAATCCTTTGAGTTGTATCTACTTTCTTCAGTGCACTCTTCAGAGTCCTTTCTTTCGCTGTATAATTCCTTCCCTGACTTGTCCTTTCAAATTGTAACACATTAGTGTGTCTATTTCGGATTGTGTTCCGTCACCTGCTGCACAGAATCCCCGTCTTTAGGCTCCAGAGAGAAATTTGCTGACCAATAGGTGTTCCGTAATGTCTTTAATTTTCTCCATTTTCCGTCACAGGTCCGGGCTCAGTGATCACCGAGCTCCTGGCAAGCTGGGACGATTTCCAGCTGCTGCAGTTGACGGACTTCTACCGGGACAGGCTGGAGCAGGCGATGGAAGGAGGGGTGCACGGAGTGAGCCTGGCGTTAACGGCCGAGAATCAGTTCAGCGGAGAGGAACATCGGGTGAGTGGGAGGGAGAATGGGTTTGAATTTTCACACATCACAGGACTGGTGGGTGTCGGAACTCTCACTCATCGGATAGTAAAGCATAAAAATATTTCACAAATAAATTTATATAATTCTTAAAACTGTGAATCAGAAGCAATGATTGAAAGAGGTGTAAATACTCCCAGTGGCAGCTGAATGTTCAGTGCGAGAGGAGCAGGTAACAATTGAACGAGGTTGCAATAAATGAATTTAAATGGAAATAGAAACACAGAAAACATGGAAAACCAACCGGCAGCCCATTCCACGCACTCACCACTCTCTGCATAAAAAAAAAACAACTTACCCCTGATATGTCCTCTGTACCTACTCCCCAGCACCTTAAACCTGTGCCCTCCTGTGGCAACCATTTCAGCCCTGGGATAAAGCCTCTGACTATCCATATGATCAATGCCTCTCATCATCTTATACCGCTCCATCAGGTCACCTTTCATCCTCCATCACTCCAAGGAGAAAAGGCCGAGTTCACTCAACCTATTCTCATAAGGCATGCTCCCCAATCCAGGCAACATCCTTGTAAATCTCCTCTGCACCCTTTCAATGGCTTCCACATCCTTCCTGTGGTGAGGCGACCAGAATTGAGCACAGTACTCCAAGTGTGATCTGACCAGGGTCCTATAAAGCTGCAACATTACCTCTCGGCTCCTAAATTCAATTCCACGATTGATGAAGGCCAATACACCGTACGCCTTCTTAACCATAGAGTCAACCTGCGCAGATGCTTTGAGTGTCCTATGGACTCGGACCCCAAGATCCCTCTGATCCTCCACACTGCCAAGAGTCTTACCATTAATACTATATTCTGCCAACATATTTCACCTAACAAAATGAACCACTTCACACTTATCTGGGTTGAACTCCATCTGCCATTTCTCAGCCCAGTTTTTCATCCTATCAGTGTCCCACTGTAACCTCTGACAGCACTCCACACTTTCCACAACACCCCCAACCTTGGCGTCATCAAATACGGTTGGAATTTTTATTTTGGGAAGACCGTGCAGCGTGACGGCAGGATGTCAGAGAGAACCGGGACATCATCTGTGGGTGCCACAGGAGCTCGAGTATATTCTGTTCTGGGTGGAAATGACTGTGTTACAATCTGTAACTGCAAACAGTGTGGATTGGGGAATACCGCCATGTTGTAATGTGTAGTCACTGAATAAACCTCCACTGGAAAAGGCAAAGGAAAGGCATCAGGTGTCAGCCGGTAATCCGCTGTCATGTTGGACACTGGCGGACTGAGGAGGTGAATCACATCATCTTTTCCGCAACTTCTCTGAGACCGCTCACGCTGATACAATAACCTTCCTGATTTCTTTCATCTGTGATCGATATTTTCTGATTTCTGTTTTTCACTGTCAAATCCAGTGAGGAATTATTTATGGATTTGGAGCCACGTCAATGAAGCGGTCACAGATCAGCCAGGATCTCATTGACTGGTGGACCAGGTTCATGGTGAATGTCCCTCCGTGTGCTCTGCACTCAGAATGTACAGACCATGTCCAGACAGGATAGGCACCCGTCCGGGTGACTGCTCAGTGTGATCCCGTTGGAGAGCACATCATTTACTTCTCATTCTCTGTGTGAATCTGTCAGTCCCCAATATGTTCGCTGTTACTCTTCACAGAAAATCTCTGATCTCGTTGATAAGGGAGAGCGGGCGGACAGTTCTAAACTCCTCCTGAGCCTGGTGATGGAGAAAGGCTCCCGCGTCCAGAGGGTGATGTGGGAAACCTTTGTGAAAATGCGGATTGGTGTCCCAAGTTTGGACAAAATACTTGAGGAAATCCAGATTTATGGTGAGATTATATCAGAGATTAACTTAAATTTGGACTGCAACACAGCACACTTTAAAATTTTACAAAAATGATTTCCTTAATTTGTTTAAATCCAAACAGGTTGTGATCCTTCCCATCGACCAATTCCCGATCAACATTTACTAAAGGTTCTCAGTGAGCTGAAAGGTAAGTGAACGTGCATTGAACATTGAAGAGTATAACACAGCAATAAGCATTTAGGCAAATAATATTGTGCCGAAACAGCTAAGAAATTAATCAAACAAACCCAAACTCTAATCTTTCCTTCCTTCACCATGTCCACATGCCCCCATCTTCCTTACATCCATGTGCCTGTCCAAAAGTCCCTTAAAAGCTTCTAATAATTTGCCTCTACCACCTTACCAGGCAGTGTGTTCCAGGCAGCCATGACTCTCTGATTAAAAAAATAAGCTATCCCTCACATCCCCCTTCATTCTGCACCCTCTCACCTTCAATATGTTCCCTCTGGTAATAGACCTTTCAACCGCGGGAAACCGATTCTCTCTGTCCACTCTATCTAAGCCTCTCATAATCTTGTCATCCTGTGTCAGAGCTCCCCAGAGCCTCCGATGATCCAGAGCAAACAACCTAATTTTATGCAGCCTCTCATGATAGCACATGCCCTCTTTAGAGGTTAACCATCCAGGTTAACCTCTTCTGCTCCCTCTCTAAAGCCTCAACATCCCTCCGGTAGTGGGGTGATCGTAACGGTACGCAATGGCCCAGATGAGGCTGAAGCAGAGTTTATAAGGTTGAAACTTGTCCTCTGTTTCCACCAACGTTTGTAATTTGCGTCGGGCGGTTCAGTTGTTGAGCCACGAGGATCTGACCATGTAAATGTTGGCTCTGTAACAGAGAACACAGTGAGACACAGGGAAACATGTCTTCTGGAGGGAGAGTTTTCAAAGGACATTTTGAGGAAAGAGGCAGAGAGCTGGCGAGTTTGAGGAAAGTGGTCACACCGCTCTGGGGCCTGCAACTACAGATCCCCACCGGAGTCTGAGTGGAGAAGGGGCAATCTGGAGATGGGGTGAAAAAAAAATTATATTTCTGACGAAAAAGTCAAAACCTTCCCTTGTCAGCCACTGCCCCCTCCTGAACAGCCTCATCCTTAATTATTTTCTAAACTCCCCCAATTCCTGCAGATGATCTTTTCTTAGAGTTGGACGTCCACTGAGGTCCCAGTCACAGAATAGTAGTAATAGCATCACTTTAATTAGAAAACCAGGTAACATCCCAACTGGTCTGTTCAACCACAGAGCAGCAGATGAACCCCGCTGTGTTCACATCTGCACTCCCTAGTGCAAACACTGCTACAGTGTTAGAGAGGGTGAGACTGGGGGACATATTCCTCAGCTCAGTCCACAGAAGCTGAAATTCCTGTCTGCCGGTGTTGTGTGATGGACACTGTGGAAGGGTGAGAGATGGGAATTAGGACAGGGAAACCGAGGGTTGTGGGATCGCGGCAAGGAAGGTGCAAAGGACTGAACATATCTATAAATAATATTGCAATTAGTTAAATTGTGAACGTCTGGACGGGAAGCTCACTACATCCATAAGCCGATCATGTCTGTGAAAATGCAGCCCGGGGCAGTGCATGGGCTCAAGAGATTGTAAGGCTTCATCATCGCGGACTGAGTTGGATCACTCAACTGCACATTTAACACAGGAGAGAGCGAAGGAAAGACAAATATCACAAGACGTACTAATATTGCATCAGCCCATGTTTTATCTGATTATTCAAAGCTCTTAACAGAAATATAGGGAATCTCGGCCAGAACCCTGGTTCAGTCTCTCTCACTTACAGGAACATATCCCAAAGATGATAATTTAAATTTGGTACCAGAGATAGACCAATCAGGAAGTTTACAAACTACACACGTCTCTGAGACCTCTGTTAATGTTGCTCCTGTCCACATCCGGTCAATGAAACCCCTCAGTGTCCCTGAACACGGGTTTAGTAAATCGCTACAAGATTGTTCCTCATTGTCCTTCATCCGGTTTACAGAGGGAACACACCTGACAGTGAAATTCCCACACCGGTTTCTGAATATGAAACAGATACACCTCCTGATTATTGAAGAACATCATTTCTACCTCTGTCACATTCTCTAAATTAAATACGTCCACAATCAATGTTTTCCTATGCTCCCTATCACAACTAAATACATTGAATAGAGACCCCTCACATAACTGACAGGGTCCTGACACACAGTGAGACCCCACAGACACCTGACGGGGTCCCGACACACTGTGAGACCCCACACACACACCTGACAGGGTCCTGACACACTGTGAGACCCAACACACACCTGACAGGGTCTTGAAACACTGTGAGACCCCACACACCCCTGACAGGGCCCTGAAACACTGTGAGACCCCACACACACCTGACAGGGTCCTGAAACACTGTGAGACCGCACACACCCCTGACAGGATCCTGACACACTGTGAGACCCCACACACCCCTGACAGGGTCCTGACACACTGTGAGACCCCACACACACCTGACAGGGTCCTGACACACTGTGAGACCTCACACACCCCTGACAGGGTCCTGACACACTGTGAGACCCCACACACCCCTGACAGGGTCCTGTCAGCCTGTGAGACCCCACACACACCTGACAGGGTCCTGACACACGGTGAGACCCCACACACCCCTGACAGGGTCCTGACACACGGTGAGACCCCACACACCCGTGGCAGGGTCCTGATACACCGTGAGGCACCACAATCCCTTAGCACGCTCCCGACATGCTGTGAGATCGCACACACCCCTGGCAGGTTCCTGACACACTGTGAGACCCCTCACACCCCTGCCAGGTTCCTGACACACAGTGTGAGACTCCACACACACATGACAGGGTCCTGACACAATCTGAGACTCCACACACCCCTGACAGGATCCTCACTCACTGTGAGAAACCACACACCTCTGTCAGGTTACTGACACACATTGAGACCCCACATACCCTGTCAGGTTCCTGACACATTGTGAGAAACCACACACCCCTGACAGGGTCCTGACACACGGTGAGACCCCACACACCCGTGGCAGGGTCATGATACATTGTGAGGCACCACAATCCCTTAGCACGCTCCCGACATGCTGTGAGATCGCACACACACCTGGCAGGTTCCCAACACATTGTGAGAAACCACACACCCCTGAGAGGGTCCTGACACACTGTGAGACCACAAACAACCAAGGCATGGTCTCAACACACTGTGCGACCCTACACACGATTGGTATGGTCCTGACAGATTGTGAGATCCCACATACCCCTGAAAGGTTCTGGACATACCATGAAACCCCACATGCCCCGACAGAGCTCTGACACACTGTGAAACCCCACATACTCCTGGCAGGGTCCTGACACACTGGCAGACCACACACACCCCTGACAGGGTCCTGACACACTGGCAGACCACACACACCCCTGGCAGGGTCCTGACACACTGAGAGACACCACACCCTCTGAAGATGATACTGACAAACATTGAAACAGCACACACCTCTGACAGGTCCTGACACACCGTGTGACCCCACACACCCTGGAAGGGTCGTAAAACACTGTGAGGCACCACACACATCTGGCAGGGTCCTGATAGACTGTGAGACCCCACACACCCCTGACAGGGTCCTGACACCCTTTGATACACTACACACCCGTGACAGGGTCGTGACACACTATCACACCGCACACTCCCCCGGCAGAGTCCTGCACACTGTGAGACCCCACAGACATCTGGCAGGATCTTGACACACTGTGAGTCCCACACACTATTGGCGGGGTCCTGACACACTGTAAGACCCACACATCACTGAGAAGGTATGACATGCTGTGAGACCTCTCACACATCTGACAGGGTCCTGCCACACACCGAGACCCGATAAAACCTGGCAGGGTCGTGACTCACTGTCAGACGCCACACATCCCTGACAGGGTCTGACACACTGTGAGACCTCACACATCCCTGGCATGTTCATGACACACGGTGAGACACTACATACCACTGGCAGTGTCCTGACACACTTTCAGACCCCACGCACCCCTGCAGGGTCCTGATAGACTGTGAGACCACACACGTTCCTGACAGCGTCCTGACAGACTGTGAGACCACAGACACCCCTAACAGGGTGTTGACATATTGTGTACGCCGCACACCCCTGACAGGGTCCTGACACACTGTGAGACCCCACGCCACCCTGACAGGGTCCTGACACAGTGTGAGACCCCGCAGAGCCCAGGCAGATTCCCGACAGACTGTAAACCCAACACAGCACTGACAGCGTCCTGACACACTGTGAGATCCCACATGCTGCTGACAGGATCGTGTCACACTGTGAGACCCACACACGATTGCCAGGGTCCTGACACAGTGTGTGAGACACTACACACTACTGACAGGGCTCTGACCCACTGTGAAAACCCAAACATAGCTGACAGGGTCCTGGCACACTGTGAGACCCCACGCCACACTGACAGGGTCTTGACACACTTTGATACACTACACACCCTTGACAGGGTCCTGACACACTGTCAGAACCCAAACTCCCCTGGCAGGGTCCTGACACACTGGCAGACCACACACACCCCTGGCAGGGTCCTAACACTCTGAGAGACACCACACCCTCTGAAGATGATACTAACAAACATTGAAACAGCACACACCCCTGACAGGTCCTGACACACCGTGCGACCCCACACACCCTGGAAGGGTCCTGAAACACTGTGAGGCACCACACACATCTGGCAGGGTCCTGATAGACTGTGAGACCCCACAAAACCCAGGCAGGGTCCTGACACACGGTCAGACCCCACACACACCTGCAGGGCCCTCTCACACAGTGAGCCCCCACACTCACCTGGTAGGGTCCTCACACACTGTGAGACCCACACACGATTGGCAGGGTGCTGACACACTGTGAAATTCCACACACCCTGAGAGAGTCCTGACACACTGCAAGATCCCACACACCCCTGACAGGGTCCTGACACCCTTTGATACACTACACACCCCTGACAGGGTCGTGACACACTATCAGACCGACACTCCCCCGGCAGAGTCCTGCACACTGTGAGACCCCACAGACATATGGCAGGATCTTGACACACTGTGAGTCCCACACAGTATTGGCGGGGGTCCTGACACACTGTATGACCCCACATATCACTGAGAAGGTATGACTCACTGTGAGACACCACACACCCCTGTCAGGTTCCTGACACACTTTGAGATTCCACACACACATGACAGGGTCCTGAAACACTGTGAGAGCCCACACACCCCTGACAACGTCCTGTCACACTGCAAGACCCTACACATCCCAGACAGGGTCCTCACTCACTGTGAGAAACCACACACCTCTGTCAGGGTACTGACGCACATTGAGATCCCACATACCCCTGTCAGGGTCCTGACACACTGTGAAACCCCACACACGATTGGTATGGTCCTGACACAGTGTAAGACCCCACACACCACTGACAGGGTCCTGACAGACTGTGAGATCCCAAACACCCCTGAAAGGTTCTGTACATACCATGAAACCCCACACGCCCCGACAGGGCTCTGACACACCGTGAAACCACACACACACTTGACAGGGTCCTAACACACTGAGAGACACCACACCCTCCGAAGATGATCCTGACAAACATTGAGACACCACTCACACCTGACAGGGTCCTGAAACACTGTGAGGCACCACACATCCCTGACAGCGTCCTGACAAACTGTGAGACCCCACAATCCCTTAGCACGCTCCCGACATGCTGTGAGATCGCACACACCCCTGGCAGGTTCCAAACACACTGTGAGACGCCACACACCCTGAAAGTGTCCTAAACCAAAGTGAGACCCCAAACACCTCTGTAACGGTCCGGACACGCAGTGATATCGCACATACCACCGAAAGGGACCTGACCCACTGTCCGACCCCAGAAACCCCTGACAGGGTCCTGAGAAATTGTGAGACCACACAGACATATGGCAGGATCTTGACACACTGTGAGTCCCACACACTATTGGCGGGGGTCCTGACACACTGTAAGACCCCACACATCACTGAGAAGGTATGACATGCTGTGAGACCTCTCACACATCTGACAGAGTCCTGCCACACACCGAGACCCGATAAAACCTGGCAGGGTCGTGACTCACTGTGAGACGCCACACATCCCTGACAGGGTCTGACACACTGTGAGACCTCACACATCCCTGGCATGTTCATGACAAACGGCGAGACACTACATACCACTGGCAGTGTCCTGACACACTTTCAGACCCCACGCACCCCTGCAGGGTCCTGATAGACTGTGAGACCACATACGTTCCTGACAGCGTCCCGACAGACTGTGAACCCAACACAGCACTGACAGCGTCCTGACACACTGTGAGATCCCACATGCTGCTGACAGGATCCTGACACACTGCGAGACCCACACACACTTGACAGAGTCCTGACACACTGATAGACTCCACATACCTCTGGTAGAGTCCCAACACACTGTCAGACCCCACACTCCCCAGCATGGTCCTGACACACAGTGAAACCCCACACACATCCCCTGACAGGGCCCGGAAATCGGTAAGACCCACACACCCCTGGCAGGGTCCTGATTGACTGTGAGACCCCATACGACACTGGCAGGGTTCTGCACATTGTCAGACCCTACACACCCATGCTGGGTCCTAACACACTGAGAGACCCAACACACCCCAGCAGGGCACTCATACACTGTGAGAAACCTCACACCTCTGTCAGGGTACTGAAACACATTGAGACTCAGCATAACCTTGACTAGTTCCTGACACACTGTGAGATGCCACAGCCCCCTGAAAGAGTCCTAACACAAAGTGAGACCCCAAACAGAATCTGTAAGGGTTCGGACACGCTGTGATATCGCACACACCACCGATAGGAACCTGACCCAATGTCCGACCTCAGAAACCCCTGACAGGGTCCTGACACACTGTGAGACCCCACACACCCCTGGTAGGGTTCTGACACACTGTGACACCCCAGATACCCCTGACGGTTTCCTGACACACTGCGAGACCCCACACACATCTGGCAGGGTCCTGATAGACTGTGAGACCCCACACAAACCAGGCAGGGTCCTGGCACACTGTCAGGCCCCACACACACCTGCAGGGCCCTCTCACACAGTGAGCCCCCACACTCAGCTGGTAGGGTCCTGACACACTGTGAAACCCCACACACCCTGAAAGAGTCCTGACACACTGCAAGATCCCACACACCTCTGACAGGGTCCTGACCCCCTTTTATACACTACACACCCTTGACAGGGTCGTCACACACTGTCAGACTGCACACACCCCCGGCAGGGTCCTGCACAGTGTGAGACCCCACACACATCTGGAAGGATCTTGACACACTGTGAGTCCCACACAGTATTGGCGGGGTCCTGACACACTGTAAGACCCCACACATCACTGAGAAGGTATGACACACTGTGAGACCTCACACACATCTGACAGGGTCCTGCCACACACCGAGACCCGATAAAACCTGGCAGGGTCGTGACTTACTGTGAGACACCACACACCCCTGTCAGGTTCCTGACACACTTTGAGATTCCACACACACATGACAGGGTCCTGAAACACTGTGAGAGCCCACACACCCCTGACAACGTCCTGTCACACTGCAAGACCCTACACATCCCAGACAGGGTCCTCACTCACTGTGAGAAACCACACACCTCTGTCAGGGTACTGACGCACATTGAGATCCCACATACCCCTGTCAGGGTCCTGACACACTGTGAAACCCCACACACGATTGGTATGGTCCTGACACAGTGTAAGACCCCACACACCACTGACAGGGTCCTGACAGACTGTGAGATCCCAAACACCCCTGAAAGGTTCTGTACATACCATGAAACCCCACACGCCCCGACAGGGCTCTGACACACCGTGAAACCACACACACACTTGACAGGGTCCTAACACACTGAGAGACACCACACCCTCCGAAGATGATCCTGACAAACATTGAGACACCACTCACACCTGACAGGGTCCTGAAACACTGTGAGGCACCACACATCCCTGACAGCGTCCTGACAAACTGTGAGACCCCACAATCCCTTAGCACGCTCCCGACATGCTGTGAGATCGCACACACCCCTGGCAGGTTCCAAACACACTGTGAGACGCCACACACCCTGAAAGTGTCCTAAACCAAAGTGAGACCCCAAACACCTCTGTAACGGTCCGGACACGCTGTGATATCGCACATACCACCGAAAGGGACCTGACCCACTGTCCGACCCCAGAAACCCCTGACAGGGTCCTGAGAAATTGTGAGACCACACACACACCTGGCAGTGTCTGGACATACTCTGAGACCCCTCAGACCCCTGGCAGGTTCCCGACAGACTAGGAGATGTCACACACACATGACAGCGTCCTAACACATTGGGAAACCCCACACACTCCAAAGAGGATACTGACAAACATTGAGATCCCACACAATCCTGGCAGTGTCCTGAAACACTGTGAGACCTCACACAAACCTGACAGGTTCCTGACACACTGTGAGATCCCACACCTCCACTGACAGAGTGTTGACATTTTGTGAGAGGCCAGACACCCCTGACAGGGTCCTGATACACTGTGCGATCCCACACACACCTGACGGTTTCCTGACACACTGTGTGATCCCACACACCCCTGGCAGGTTCCCAACACACTGTGAGACGCCACACCCCCTGGAAGAGTCCTAACACAAAGTGAGACCCCAAACACCTCTGTAACGGTCCGGACACGCTGTGATATTGCACACACCACCGAAAGGGACCTGACCCAGTGTCCGACCCCAGAAACCCGACAGGGTCCTGAGACATTGTGAGACCACACACACATTTGACAGGGTCTTGATAGACTGTGAGATCACTCACACATCTGGGAGGGTCCTGACAGACTGTGAGACCCCACACAAATGACAGGTTCCTGACACACTGTGAGACACCACACACCCCTGACAGGGTCTTGATAGACTGTGAGATCCCTCACACATCTGGGAGGGTCCTGACAGACTGTGAGACCCCACACACCCCTGACAGAATACAAAGCCACTTTGAGATCCCACGCACCCCAACCAGCCACCCACAGTGCACGTGCTGATGTACAAAGTTACTTCTTTGTATTTTGAATTAGTGACGGTGGGAGGAGACGGGGAGCTGTGATTCCCCGACCTGTTCCTTTGACAGAATGCCCACCACCCTCTTCCCTATCTGCATTCGCCACATCAATACTGGGGATTAAAAGTTTCTTGCACAGGAAAAAATTACAGCTGTGACAGATTATTCCTCAGGAGCAATGATATATATGACAGTAGTGGGAGATTGTCCGGTACAGGACAGTCGGGGGTCAGTAAACTACCACGGAAATACTGACCTTCACAGCACAGTTAATGTGGAAGTGTGATGATCTGGTGGTTATCTGGACCAGGCCTCTCTGTCCAGTCAGCAGTCTGTTAATTGAATTTACTTTACTGTACGAACATCCATTGATGAATCCATTAATGCAACAGCTCTGAGCTAACTCTTGTGTGCTTAAATGCTGAGTTCTGAGTAGAGACATCTAACAGTTTGTCCACTGTCTGTTCCCATGGAAGATGTTCAACAGAAACACAAGGAGACTCTGCGGGCACAAACTGAAAAACTGAGAGTGAACACGATCCTAATGAGGGAGAAGGTGAAGGTTTTCCAGCTGGTCGATCGATACGCTGAGCTCACGGTCATTTCTACTGTTCGAGATCGGAGACTGGTGGAACATGAGCTGCTGGCAAGAGGCAGAGACCACGAGGAGTGGAGAGAAAAACATCTCCGTGGACTCCTGGAAAAACTCCGGACTGATCAGCTGTTCCAGAGCAGCTTTTCGCGAAGTAAATCCAAATCTGGGTGTTCGGCAGCAGTGGCCGGAGTCCCGGGGATCGGGAAAACAACAAAGGTACAAAAGATTGTTTATGACTGGGCCACGGGGAAAATATACCAACAATTCCAGTATGTCTTCAGTTTCAAATTCCGGGATTTAAACACCATTAACTGCAGAATAAATCTGACGGAACTGATTCTGGATCAGTATCCTTACTTTGGGAATATCCTGAGAGAGGTCTGGAAGAATCCAAAGGGATTGCTGTTTATATTTGATGGTTTGGATGAATTCAATGACACAATTGATTTTGCTGACAGTCAGAGAGACACAGAACCTCAGTCCACATGCACAGATCCTGAATTCAAGAGCAAGGTGTCGGACATTGTGTACAGTTTAATCCAGGGCAAGCTGCTCCCAGGGTGTTCAGTGCTGGTGACCACCCGTCCCACTGCGTTACATTTATTGGAAAAGGCAGCGATCAGTACCTGGGCTGAAATCCTGGGATTTGTTGGTGAGGAACGGAAGGAATACTTCATCAGGCATTTTGAAGATCAGACGGTGGCAGCAGCTGTTTTCAAACATGTGAAGGAGAACGAGATCCTGTACACCATGAGCTACAACCCCTCCTACTGCTGGATCCTCGCTCTGACACTGGGCCCCTTCTTCACACAAAGAGTCAGAAACCCACAACGAGTTCCCAAGACCATCACTCAACTGTACTCCTACTATATTTACAACATGCTGAAAAATCACAGCCGTGAGATTGAGAATCCCCGTGATGTGTTACTCAGGGTTGGTCAGATGGCCTTCAGAGGAGTGTCCGAGAGGAAGATTGTGTTTACAGATGGAGATTTGATCAACTACAATCTGCAGCCTTCCCAGTTCCTGTCCGGGTTCCTGATGGAGCTTTTGGAGAGAGAGGATTCTGCCCGGAGTGTGGTGTACACATTCCCACACCTCACCATCCAAGAGTTTGTAGCTGCAGTCGCACAATTCCTGAATCCACATCCCGGGGATATCCTGAAATTCCTCACTGAAGTCCACAGCACAACAGATGGGCGATTTGAGGTATTTCTCCGTTTTGTTGCTGGTCTCTCCAACTCAATGACAGCTCGAGGCCTGCAGGAGTATCTGGGTCGATTTCCTCATCAAACCACCTGCCGGGTGATTGACTGGGTGAAGGAAGAGGTTAAACGCCAGAGTGGAAACACATGGAGTGAAGCTGGTAAAAGGAGACTCCTGAACACATTGCACTACCTGTTTGAGTCTCAGAATCGTGGGCTGGCTCAGGCCGCACTGGGATCAGTGGAAACACTTTCATTCAGTGAAATGACACTGACCCCGGTTGACTGCGCGGTCCTGTCTCATGTCATCGGACTCTGTGATACAATAAAACACCTCGACCTAAACTATTGCCAGATTCAGTTTGAAGGAATCCAGCGGCTGGGACCCGGGCTGCACAAGTGCCAGGAGTTGAGGTAACTTGATTTATCTCTCACTCTGAACTGTGAAACTGTCTCATTGTGTTGTTTCAATGTTAGGAATTTCAGTAAATTTGTAGTAAATCAGAATGTGAAGAATAGTGATAAATGCCCAGGGATCGGTCAGTAATTCCCCAAGGACGGAGGGTTCTGTGGTTCCTTGTGAAAGGATGTTGGAGACTTCATCAGATCAGTGAACAACGACCATTGGTTTAATGGTAGTAAATCACAGGAATGGCCGTGTTTCTCACTGCCTGTGACACGTCCATTGACAATGTTCCTTCTCACTGTTACTGACACCCAGACCGACACTGACTGCAGCAGGTGGGTCAGAGATTCACACCCCCTTCCCAGTAAGGGACAAGAGACCGTCAGCAGACTGTACCAGTGAGAAAGAAAGAAATACCATTGTGAGATTGTCCTCCCACTGCCCTTCCCCGTGTGTGACTTTGCTCACTTCCAGATACGCAAAGAGCGAGGGCGCATCTCCTCTGGGCCTCTGTTCAGACCCAACACACACGTAAAAAACATCTCTGCATCCTCTCGTTTTGAAAGATTATCGTTTACCCTTGGGATCCTCATGTGGGACCTCTCATCCCAATCCCCCTTCCATTCTTTTGAATCTCGTCCCTATTCCAATTCCTCCTGTGGGCTCTCTATTACCTTTTCCTTATTCTCCTGTGGGATTTATTTTCCCTTTTCCTTATTCTCCTGTGGGATTTCTTTTCCTCACCCCCTTCTTCCTGTGGGTCCTCTCATCCCAATCCCCCTTCCATTCTTTGGAATCTCACCCCCATCCCCCTTCCTCTTGTGGGATCTCTCCTCCCCATCCCTCTTCCTCCTGTGAGATCTCTCTTCCCCATCGACTTCTTCCTGTCGGATCTCTCTTTGGCCTTCCCCCTTTGTCCTGTGGACTTTCTCTTCCCCAAACCCCTTCCTCCTGTGAGATTTCTCTTCCCAATCCCACATTCTCCTGTGGGAACTCTCTTCCACATTCCTCCTACTCCTCGCCGATCTCTCAACCCCTTCCCCCTTCATCCTGTTCAAAATCTCTCTATATCCCCCTTCCTCCTGTGGGGTCTCGCTTCCTCATCCCCTTCCTCCTTTGGGATCTCTGTTCCCCATCCCCATCTCGCCTGTGGGAACCCTCCTCCCCATAGAATCATAAAATCATAGAACACTACGGCACAGAAAACAAGCCATTCGGTCCTTCTAGTCTGTACCAAAACCTTATTCCGCTAGTCCCATTGACCTGTACCCAGTCCATAACCCTCCAGACCTCTCCCATCCATGTATCTATCCAATTTGTTCTTAAAGCTTAAGAGTGAGTCCACATTTTCCACATCAGATGGCAGCTCGTTCCACACTCTCACCACTCTCTGAGTGAAGAAGTTCTTCCTAATGCTCCCCCTAAACCTTTCCCCTTTCACGCTGAAGCCATGTCTTCACATATTTATCTCTCCTAATCTATGTGGAAAGAGCCTATTCGCATTTACACTGTCTATACCCTCATAATTTTGTAAACCTCTATCAAATCTCCCCTCATTCTTCTGCGCTCCAAGGAATAAAGTCATAACCTGTTCAATCTTTCCTTGTAACTCAACTCCTGAAGACCTGGCAACATCCTAGTAAATCTTCTCTGCACTTTATCAAACTTACTGATATCCTTCCTATGGTTAGGTGACCAGAACTGCACACAATATTCCAAATTTGACCTCCCCAATGTCTTATACAACCTCACCATAATGTTTCAACTCCTATACTCAGTACTTTGATTAATGAATGCCAGGATGCCAAAAGCCTTGTTTACAACCCTGTCTACCTGTGACACCACTTTATGGGACTTATGTATCTGAACCCCCAGATCCCTTGGTTCCTCCGCACTCTTCAGTGCCCAACCGTTTATCGTGTATGTCGTACCTTGATTTGTCCTTCCAAAATGGAACACCTCACACTTGTCTGCACTAAATTCCATCTGCCATTTTCTGGCCCATTCTTCCAGTTGGTCCAGATCCCTCTGCAAGCTTTGAAAGCCTTCCTCGCTGTCCACAACGCCTCTATCTTAATGGCATCCACAAACCTGCTGATCCAATTTATCACATTATCATCTAGATCATTGATATAGACAACAAACAACAATGGTCCCAGCACAGATCCCTGAGACACACCACTAGTCACAGGCCTCCAGTTTGAGAAGCAATCATCCACCACCACTCTCTGTCTTCTTCCTCACAGCCAATTTCAAATCCAGTTTACAACCTCTCCATGGATACCTAGTGTCTGGACCTTTAGAACTAACCTCTTATGTGGGACCTTGTCAAAGGCCTTACAAAAGTCAATGTAGACAACATCCACAGCCTTTCCTTCATATACATTCTTGGTAACCTCCTCGAAAAACACTACAGGATTCATTAAACATGATCTACCATGAACAAAGCCATGCTGATTATCTTTAATCAGCCCTTGGCTGTCCGAAACCTTGTATATCCGATCTCTCAGAACCACTTCTGATAATTTACCTACTACTGATGTTAGGCTTACTGGCCTGTAATTACCTGGTGTACTTTTGGAGCCTTTTTCAAACAACGGAACAACGTGAACTACCCTCCAATCCTTCGGCACCGCACCCATTTTAAATATTTCTGCCAGGGCCCCTGCAATTTCTACACTAGTCTCTCTCAAGGTCCGAGAAAATATCATGTCAGGCCCGCAGACTTATCTACCTTTATTCACTGTAAGGCAGCAAGCAGCTCCTCCTCTTTAATCTCTATATGTTCCATGACACTACTGTTGGTTTCCCTGAATTCCATATTCGCTATGCCAGTTTCCTGAGTAAACACTGACCCAAAAAAAACTGTTTAAGATCTCCCCCATCTCGTGAGGCTCCACACATAGTCTCCACTCTGTGGAGGAACTCTGTCTCTGTCTACACTCTCTCCACATCTCCAATTTGATCTTCTAGGGGACCAATTTTGTCCTTTACTATCCTTTTCTCATAATATACTTGTAGAAATCCTTCGGGTTTACCTTCACATTATCTGCCAAAGCAACGTCATGTCTTCTTTTTGCCTTCCTGATTTCCTTCTTTCATATTCCCTTACATTTTCTATACTCTTCAAGTACCTCATTTGTCCCTTGTTGCCTATACCTGCTAAACACCTACTTAACCAGATCGCCAATATCCCCTGAAAACCAAGGTTCCCTATGCCTGTTAACTTTGCCTTTAATCCTGGCAGGAACATGCAAACTCTGCACTCTCAAAATTTCACCCTTCAAGGCGTTCCACTTACTGAACACATCCTTGCCAGAAAACAACTTATCCCAATCCACTTTTCCCAGATCCTCTCTCATTTCCACAAAATTGGCCCTTCTCCAATTCAGAACCTTAACTGGTGGACCAGTCCTATCCTTATCCATAATTATCTTGAAACTAATGACATTATGGTCACTGGACCCAAAATGTTCACCTACACATACTTCTGTCACCTGACCAGTCTGATTCCCGAATAGGAGATCAGGTACTGCACATTCTCTCGTTGATACCGCAATATATTGATTTACAAAACTTTCCTGAACACATTTGACAAACTCCACGCCATCTAACCCTTTCTCAGAGTGGGAGTCCCAGTCAATATGTGGAAAGTTAAAATCCCCTACGATTACAACTTTCTGTTTCTTACATTGGTCTGCTAACTCTCTACAGATTTGCTCCTCCAATCCTCTCTGCCTATTGGGCGGTCTATAATACAACCCTATTAGTGTGGTCACACTTTCCCCGTTCCTCAGCTCCACCCATATGGCCTCTATAGACGAACCCTCCGGGCTGTCCCGTCTATGCACAGCTGTGAGATTCTCCCTGACTGGTAATGCCACTCCTCCCCCTTTCATCCCTCCCCCCTATCACGTCTGAAACAAGAGAACCCCGGAACATGAAGTTGCCAGTCCTGCCCCTCCTGCAACCAAGTCTTATTAATAGCAATAATGTCGAAATCATCATGTGCCAATCCACGCCCTAAAATTATCTGCCTTACCAACAGTACACCTTGCATGGAAATAGATGCACCTGAGAACATTTCTATCACGAACAATCTGCCTATACAAGCAGTCCTCGCATGACCCTTATCCTCCTCCACATCACTAACACTCCGCACCTCCCCCTGCAACCTTGTTTAAAACCCCCGGAACAGAACTTGCTAACCTACCGGCAAGGAGGTTAGTTCCCCTCCAGTTCAAGTGCAAACTGTCCAATTCGAACGGGTCCCACCTTCCCTGGAAGAAAGCCCAATTGTCCAGAAACATGAACCCCTCCCTCATGCACCATCCCCTCAGCCACGTATTTAGCTGCATTATCGTCCTATTTCTAGCCTCACTAGCACTTGGCACGGGTAGCAATCCACCTGTGGGATCTCACTTCCCCATTTCCCTTCCTCTTGTGGGATCTCTCTACCCCAAACCCCTTCCTACCGAAGGATCTCTCTTCCCAATCCCCTACATCGGGTGGGATCACTCTTCCCCATCCCACTTCCACCCGTGGCATCTATTTTCCCCATCCCTCTTCCTCCTATGGGATCTCTCTTCCTGGTGTCTCCTCTTCCTATCGGATCTCTCCACCCCATGCTCCTTCCTACTGTGGCATTTATCTTCCCCACCCCCTTTATTTCCTGGTGGATTTCCCTTCCCTTTCCCCCTTCCTCCTGTGGGATCTCTCTTCCCCATCTCCCTTCCTCCTGTGTGATCTCTCTTCCCCATCCCCCTTCCTCCTGCGGGATCCCTCTTCACGATCTCATTTCCGCCTGTTGGATCTCTCTTCCCCTTCCCACTACCTCCTGTGGGATCTCTCTTCCCAATCCCCATTCCTCCTGTGGGATCTCTCTTCCCCATCCCTCTTCCTCCCGTGGGATCTCACTTCCCCATCCCCCTTCCTCCTGTGAGATCTCTCTTCCCCGTCCCCCTTCCTCCTGTGGGATCTCCCGTCCCCATTACATTCCTCCTGTGGGATCTCTCTTCCCAATTCCCACTTCCTCCTGTGGGATCTCTCTTCCCAATTCCCCTTCCTCCTGTGGAATCTCCCGTGCCCATCACATTCCTCCTGTGGGATCTCTCTTCTCCATTCCACTTCCTCCTGTGTGATCTCTCTTCCCCATCCCACTTCATCCTGTGGAATCTCCCTTCCCTATCACATTCCTCCTGTGGGATCTCCCTTCCCCATCACATTCCTCCTGTGGGATCTCTCTTCCTCATCAACTTCCTCCTGTGGGATCTCTCTTCCCAATCCCCCATCCTCCTGTGAGAAATCTCTTCCGAAGCCTCCTTCCTCCACTGGGGACTCTCTTCCTCATCCCCACTCCTCCGGTGGGATCGACTATTTTCCCCTTCCCCATTCACCTTCCTCCTGTGGGATCTATCTTCCCTTTCTCCCATCTTATGTGGAATCTAGCTTCCCCTTTCCTTTTGCTTCTGCGGGCTCTCTCTTACCCATCTCCCTTCCTCCTATGGGTCCTCTGTGCCCATCCCTTACTCTTCTTGTGGGATCTCCCTTCTACATCCCCAGTCTTGCTTTTGGTTCGCTCGTCCACCCGACCTCCTCCTGTGGGCTCTCTCTTCACCATCCCCCTTCCTGCATTTGGGCCTCTGTTCCCATTCCCCTCTTCCTGTGACATCTGTCTTTCGCATCTCCCTTCCTCCCGTGGCGTCGCTCTTCCCCGTCCCCCTACCTCCGGTGGGATATCTCATCCCCATCCACATTTCTCTTTGGGATCACTCGTCCATCCGAAATCCTCCTGTGGGATCTCCCTTCCACATCCCGCTTCCTCCCATGGGATCTCTCCTACTCATCCTCCATCCTCCTGTCTGATCTCTCTTCACTATGCTCGATCCTCCTGTGGGTTTCCCTTCCCCATCCACTTTCCTCTTGTGGGATTTCTCTTCCTCATCCCCCATCCTGTGGGATCTCTCTTCCCCGTCCCTCCTCTTCCTGTGGGATCTCTCTTCCACATGCCCTTACTCCGGTTGCATTTAACTTACCCACCCCCTTTCACCCAGTGGGATCACTCTTCCCCATCCGCCTTACTCCTTTGGGACCTCGTCCCCATCCAACATCCTCCTGTGGGGTCTCTGTTCCCATCTCCCCCACTTCCTATGGGATCTCTTTTACCCATCACCCTTCCTCCTGTGGGATCTCTCTTCCCCTTCCCCCTTGCTCCTGTGGGATCTCTCTTCCCCATCCCCCTTCCTCCTGCGGGATCCCTCTTCACGATCTCATTTCCGCCTGTTGGATCTCTCTTCCCCTTCCCACTTCCTCCTGTGGGATCTCACTTCCCCATCCCCCTTCCTCCCGTGGGATCTCACTTCCCAATCCCCCTTCCTCCTGTGAGATCTCTCTTCCCCGTCTCCCTTCCTCCTGTGGGATCTCCCCTCCCCATCACATTCCTCCTGTGGGATCTCTCTTCCCCTTCCCACTTCCTCCTGTGGGATCTCTCTTCCCAATCCCCCTTCCTCCTGTGGAATCTCCCGTCCCCATCACATTCCTCCTGTGGGATCTCTCTTCCCCATTCCACTTCCTCTTGTGTGATCTCTCTTCCCCATCCCACTTCATCCTGTGGAATCTCCCTTCCCTATCACATTCCTCCTGTGGGATCTCCCTTCCCCATCACATTCCTCCTGTTGGATCTCTCTTCCTCATCAACTTCCTCCTGTGGGATCTCTCTTCCCAATCCCCATCCTCCTGTGAGAAATCTCTTCCGAAGCCTCCTTCCTCCGCTGGGGACTCTCTTCCTCATCCCCACTCCTCCGGTGGGATCGACTATTTTCCCCTTCCCCATTCACCTTCCTCCTGTGGGATCTATCTTCCCTTTCTCCCATCTTATGTGGAATCTAGCTTCCCCTTTCCTTTTGCTTCTGCGGGCTCTCTCTTACCCATCTCCCTTCCTCCTGTGGGTCCTCTGTTCCCATCCCTTACTCTTCTTGTGGGATCTCCCTTCTACATCCCCAGTCTTGCTTTTGGTTCGCTCGTCCACCCGACCTCCTCCTGTGGGCTCTCTCTTCACCATCCCCCTTCCTGCATTTGGGCCTCTGTTCCCATTCCCTTCTTCCTGTGGCATCTGTCTTTCGCATCTCCCTTCCTCCCGTGGCGTCGCTCTTCCCCGTCCCCCTACCTCCGGTGGGATATCTCATCCCCATCCACATTTCTCTTTGGGATCACTCGTCCATCCGAAATCCTCCTGTGGGATCTCCCTTCCACATCCCGCTTTCTCCCATGGGATCTCTCCTACTCATCCCCCATCCTCCTGTCTGATCTCTCTTCACTATGCTCGATCCTCCTGTGGGTTTCCCTTCCCCATCCACTTTCCTCTTGTGGGATTTCTCTTCCTCATCCCCCATCCTGTGGGATTTCTCTTCCCCGTCCCCCTTCCTCCTGTTGAATCTCTCTTCCCCATCCCCCTTCCTCCTGTGGGATCTCTCATCCCCATCTCCCTTCCTCCTGTGGGATCTCTCTCCCCCATCACACTTCCTCCGGTGGGATTTCTTCTCCATCCCCGTTTCTCCAGTGCGGCCTCTATTCCCTTCCCAACCCCCCACTTCCTGTGGGGTCTCTTTTCACCATCCTCCTTCCTCCTGTTGGATCTCTCTTCCCCTTCCCCCTTCCTCCTTTGGGATCGCTCCCCCATCCGAAATCCTCCTGTGGGCTCTCCCATCCCCATCCCCCTTCCTGCTGTTGGCTCTCTCCTCCCCATCCCCCTTCCACCTGTGGGATTTTTCTTTCCCTCCCCCTTTCCTTCTGTGGGATCCCTCTTCCCCATCTTCCTTCCTCCTGTGGGATCGCTCTTCCCGAACCCATTCCTCCTGTGGGATTCCCTTCCCCACACAATTTCCTCTTGTGGGAATTCTCTTCCCCATCTCCCTTCCTCCTGTGGTATCTCTCTTCCCCATCCCCCGTCCTCCTGTATGATCTCTCTTCCCCATCCCCCTTCCTCCTGTGGGATCTCCCTTCCCTATCACATTCCTCCTGTGGGATTTCCCTTCCCCATCACATTCCTCCTGTGGGATCTCTCTTCCCCATCAACTTCCTGCTGTGGGAACTCTCTTCCCCATCCCCTTTCCTCCTGTGAGAAATCTCTTCCGAAGCCTTCTTCTTCAGCTGGGGTCTCTGTTCCCCATCCCCACTCCTCCGGTGGGATCGATTATTTTCCCCTTCCCCATTCAACTTCTTCCTGTGGGATCTATCTTCCCTTTCCCCCATCTTATGTGGGATCTAGCTTCCCCTTTCCTTTTCCTCCTATGGGCTCTCTCTTACCCATCTCCCTTCTCCTATGAGATCACTCTTCCCTATCCCCTTCCTCATGTGGGATTTAGCTTCGACACCCCCTTTCTTCCTATGGGATCTCTCTTCCCCATCCCCTTTCTTCCTGTGGGATCTCTTTTCCCCAACCCCCATCCTCCTGTGGGTCATCTGTTCCCATCCCTCACTCTTCTTGTGGGATATCCCTTCTACATCCCCAGTCCTGCTTTTCGTTCGCTCGTCCCATCGACCTCCTCCTGTGGGGTCTCTCTTCACCATCTCCCTTCCTGCATTTGGGCCTCTGTTCCCATTCCCCTCTTCCTGTGGCATCTGTCTTTCTCATCTCCCTTCCTCCCGTGGGGTCACTCTTCCCCGTCCCCCTACATGCGGTGGGATTTCTCATCCCCTTCCACATTCCTCTTTGGGATCACTCGTCCATCCGAAATCCTCCTGTGGGCTTTCTCCTACTGATCCCCCATCCTCCTGTCTGTTCTCTCTTCAACATTCTCAATCCTCCTGTGGGATGTCCCATCCCCATCCCCCTTCCTGCTGTGGGCTCTCTCCTCCCCATCAAAATCCTGCTGTTGGATTCCTCTTCCTCATCCCCCTTTTTTCCTGTGGGATCTTTCTTTCCCAAACCCCTTCCTCCCTTGGGATTTCTCTTCCCCATCCCTGTTCCTCCTCTGGGATATCTCTTCCCCACCCTCCTTTCTCCTTTGGGATCACTCGTCCATCCGACTTCCTCCTGTGGGATCTGTCTTCCCCATCCCCCTTCCTCCTGTGGTATCTCTCTTCCCCATCCCCTTTCCTCCTGTGGGATCTCTCTTCCCCATCCCCCTTCCTCCTGTGGGATCTCTCTTCCCCATCCCTTTAGCTCGGGTGGGTCTATTACACTGTATCCCACTGACATTTCTGCATTTCGGTCAGGAACACTTTTCTCTCCATCGGGGAATGGGACAGAATGTGTGGAGTTTACAGGGTCACACCGACAGACGAAATTACTGACATTCGGTGAATACCCTGGAGCTGGGCAGTGAGGGGCATTGACAGTGATGGGAACTCCGATCAGTGATTTACTGAAGAGTTTAATGTTTCCTGAAATAACCGAGTGAGAGAAATTCCCTCAGAGCCACGGTTTGAATCACTTTGTTCATCAATCTGTCTGTTTGTGTTTAGACTTGGGTGGAATGACCTGGGAGATTCAGGAGTGAAACTGGTGTCTGCGGCTCTGAGGAAACCAGAGCGTAAAATACAGAAACTGGGGTAAGTTCCAGACTGTGGGAGATTGTGTTTACAGTAACTGGGTGTCTGACACTGAACATCAATGTGATCAGTAATTGTGTTACTGATAAACACTGGGGATTTGTACCGTCTCCTGTCTCTCTGTGTCCTTCACCCTCACTCTCTCTCATCTCCAGGCTGAATTATGTCCATCTCACAGATTCTGGTGCTGAGGATCTTGTCTCCGCTCTCAGTACAAACCCATCACTGACAGAGCTGGTCCTGAGTGGTAATAAACTGGGAGATTCAGGAGTGAAACTGGTGTCTGCGGCTCTGAGGAACCCGGAGTGTAAAATACAGAAACTGTGGTAAGTACCAGACTGTGGGAGATTCTGTTTACAATCACTGGGTGTCTGCAACTGAACATTAATGTGATCAGTAATTGTGTTACTGATAAACACTGGGGGATTTGTACCGTCTCCTGTCTCACTGTGTCCTTCACCCTCACGCTCTCTCATCTCCAGGCTGAGGGGTGTCGGTCTCACAGATTCTGGTGCCGAGGATCTCGCTTCTGTTCTCAGTGCAAACTCATCACTGACGGAGCTGAACCTGGGTGATAATAAACTGGGAGATTCAGGATTCAAACTGGTGTCTGCGGCTCTGAGGAACCCGGAGTGTAAAATACAGACACTGTGGTAAGTACCAGACTGTGGGAGATTGTGTTTACAGTCACTGGGTGTCTGACACTGAACATTAATGTGATCAGTGATTGTGTTACTGATAAACACTGGGGATTTGTACCGTCTCCTGTCTCTCTGTGTCCTTCACCTTCACTCTCTCTCATCTCCAGGCTGTGGGATGTCGGTCTCACAGATTCTGGTGCCGAGGATCTCGCCTCTGCTCTCAGTACAAACCCATCACTGACGGTGCTGGACCTGAGGTTAAACTCTCTGACAGACCGATCTGTCCCCGCTCTCCGCCGCCTCATACTGACCCTCCCGAGTCTGGAGTGGATCATGTGAGTGTTTGTGTTAATGTTCAATGTGATAAAATATCAGTGGATCCGCGGGTTTTCTGGTGATATTTGTCTGTTAGTGTTGTTGAAATATTAACCCCGGTCCCCTGTTACTGACACTGTTGTGTAATCTGTTTATTTCATCTTTATTCTCCCATCTGTTTCAGGCTCGGGGGGAATCGGTTCAGTGAGACCGGGAGGAAGGAACTGAGACCTCTACAGGGAGTCAGACCCGGACTGAGAGTGGATCTGTGAACATCTGTATGTGTGAACTTCCCCGCCCGCGGGATGGGGACATTTTGGCCGATTCCCCACCCTGACCTTTAATGGCCGCGCGCCGGGGGTGATTCCCAACGGTTTTAACGGAACCGGCTCAGGTCTTGCGCTGTGTGTCGCTCAGAACGGTCCCGCAGTGACGTATTTCCGCCTGTTGTCCGGCGGGGCAGCTTCCGCCGGATGTGCGTGTTGGAGACTCCCACGTGACACCCCGGAGAATTACCCAGACAGGAAGAGCCCGGGGTCCGGCGCTCAGTCTTGGACACCGATGTCCCGGGGTGGGATTATCCCGGGAGAGAATCATTTTGCTCCCTTTGCTGAGGACGGCGCATTCGGCAGCCTGGCCGATATAATGATGTTAAATTGACAAATCCCTCGGCAGTGACCCTGGATCTGCAGCGATCCCGGACACGGCCCTGAAGTGTGATTTTATAATCATCGGTTCCCTGATGCAGAGTGACGGTGAGAAACGGGACTGATTATTCAAACTGTCACTCGTTGTCGCCGGTCAGTTAATTGTGTGTGACTGTGAGAGTGTCGATTTACATTTGTCATGATGATATCAATAAACCATTGTAACTTTCCATCTTGGTGTCGGACTTGAGTCTCATTAGAGGAGAAACAGTGACCTGAGGTTACTGCTGCTCCCTGCACCCGGTGAACTGAAATAATACATGGTAAATGTTAGGACATTGGGGAATGCAGTAGAACAGAGTGATCTAGGAATAATGGTGCATAGTTCCCTGAAGGTGGAATGTCATATGAATAGGGTGGTGAAGAAAGGTTTTGGTATGCTGGCCTTTATAAATCAGAGCATTGAGTATAGGAGTTGGGATGTAATGTTAAAATTGTACAAGGCATTGGTAAGGCCTAATTTGGAGTATTGTGTACAGTTCTGGTCACCGAATTATAGGAAAGATGTCAACAAAATAGAGAGAGCACAGAGAAGATTTACTAGAATGTTACCTGGGTTTCAGCATCTAAGTTACAGGGAAAAGTTGAACCAGTTAGGTCTTCATTCTTTGGAGCGTAGAAGGTTGGGGGGGTGGGACATAATAGAGGTATTTAAAATTATGAGGGGGGATGGATAGAGTTGACGTGGTTAGGATTTATTTATCGTGAGTAGGGGAGATTCAAACAAGAGGAGGTGAGCTGAGAGTTAGGAGCAAATTTTAGGGGTAACACGAGGGGAAACGTCTTTACTCAGAGAGTGGTAGCTGTGTGGAACGAGCTTCCAGTAGAAGTGGCAGGGGAAGGTTCGATTTTGTTATTTAAAAAAATATTGGATAGATATATGGACAGGAAAGGAATGGATGGTTATGGGATGAGTGCAGGTCAGTGAGACACGGTAGAGAGTGAGCGTTTAGCACGGACGAGAAGGGTCAAGATGGCCTGTCCCATCACACACACCCGGGGTTCAGTCACAGAGTGAATGTCCCTCCACACTGTTCCATCACAGACTCCCAGGGTGAGACGCAGACTGAATGTCCCTCCTCACTGTCCCATCACACACTCCCGGGGTCAGAAACAGAGTAAATCTCCCTTCACACTGTCCCATCACACACTCCTGGGGTGAGAAACAGAGTGAATCTCCCTCCACACCATCACATCACACACTCCCAGGGTGAGACGCAGAGTGAATCTCCCTCTGCATTGTACCATCACATACTCCCAGGGTGAGACACAGACTGAATGTCCCTCCACACAGTCACAACACACATTCCCAGGGTGAGACACAGAGTGAATCTCCCTATGCATTGTACCATCACACACTCCCGGGATCAGAGACAGTATGAAGCTACCTCCACACCGTCCCATTTCACACACCCGGGATCAGACTCAGAGAGAAGTTCCCTCCACTTCTCCCATCACACACTCCCGGGGTCAGACACAGACTGAATCTCCCTCCACACTGTCCCATCACACACTCCTGGGGTCAGATACAGAGTGAAGATCCCTCGAAACCATCCCATCAGATATTCACGGGGTCAGACACACAGTGAATCTCCCTCCACACCGCCCCGTCACACATTCCCGGAGTGAGACACAGAATGAATCTCCCTCTGCATCGTCCCATCATACACTCGCGGGATCAGACTCAGAGAGAAGTTCACTCCAAACCGTCCGATCACACACTCCAGGGTAGAGGCACAGAGTGAAGCTCCCTCCACACCATCTCATCACACAGTCCCGGGATCAGACACAGAGTGAAGCTCCCTCCACACCATCTCATCACACACTCCCGGGGTCAGACACAAAGTGAATCTCCATTAACTCCGTCCCATCACACACTTCCGGAGACAGACACATAGTTAATATCCCCCCTCATCGTCCCATCACACACTCCCGGGGTCAGAGACAGTATGAAGCTACCTCCACATCGTCCCAATACACACACCCAGGGTAAGACTCAGAGAGAAGTTCCCACCACTTCTCCCATCACACACGCCCGAGGTCAGAGACAGTATGAAGCTACCTCCATAACGTCCCAATACACACACCCGGGGTCAGACTCACAGAGAAGTTCACACCACTTCTCCCATTAGACACTCCCGAGGTCAGACAGAGATTTTATCTCCCTCCACACTGTCCCATCACACAATCTTGGGGTAGGACAGAGTGAAGCTCCTTCAAAACCATCCCATCAGACACTCCCGGGATCAGGCACAGAGAAAATTGCCCTCTACACCGTTGCAACACACACTCCCGAGGTAAGACACAAAGTGAAGCTCCCTCTGAATCGTCCTATCACACACACCCGGGATCAGACTGAGAGAGAAGTTCCCACTACTTATCCCATCACACACACCCGAGATCACATACGGAGTGAATCTTCCTCCACTCTATCACAACACACACTCCCGGGGTGTGACACAGAGTGGAGCTGCTCTGAATGCGCTGGGAGAAATCGAGGAAAAACTGCCGTATGAAGGTCGCGAGTTACTTGGAATTGGTTTGAAACGTCTCTTGAACATCTAAGTGAGCGGCTGGTTTAGTGTGGAAGCTTCGTTTGGAGTTTTTCTGCCAGTTTGGACGGGGTTCGTTGACGGTTGGGAACTGCGTAGCTCCCAGCTGTGGCCGCTGGCAACTCGCCAGGAAGCCGGGTCGCTCCAAAAACCGGAGACAAACGCTGTCGTTCCCCCACTGACATCGGGACAACCTCCTTCCACCTTTATCGTCGTGACTCCCGTTCGGTGTAGGAGCCGAAATATCGTTTGAGACGTCTCGACCTCTCACGGCCTGGAAGTTCTGCAGGACCGACGGAGCCTTTCCTGGAGTTGGAATTTCTGGCACGGAGCCAGCAAGGTACTGTCGAGTACAAACTTTTCCAGCCAGTTACTCAACTCGCTCCAGGACTTTATAACCGGCACATCCGTATATCTCTAGATTTGGACATAGTGTCAGCATGCCGGGCCGTTCTCCACGGAGTTGCAGGCCTTTGGGGAGTTAGACAAAGGCGGCTGCATCTCCAGCCTCGGACAACGCCCTGTTTCGGTCGGTGAAAGTTGAACGCGGGGTGCAATGTATTTTGCGAACTGGAACTACCCTGGAAAAGTGCGCGGAGGCTATGGAGGACTTGTTGGGGAGAGATGGTGTTTTGGCCACTGAGAAAGAGTTCTGGAAGGCCGTGTTTTATCTGAGGAATGATGAGTTGGTGCATCGGGCCCTCAGTAGAGGGATCACGGTGAAGAACATCTTTTTACAGATGGAGCTGGTGACAGCTCCCACACAACGCATCGTCCTCGGTCACGTAAAGCCTTTCATCCCCAACGAGGACCTGCTTCCCGCACTAGCACGCTTGGGGCGAGTAAGGTCAGAAAACTGCCATCAGGCACAAATTCAGGAGACGCACCCTCCGTACCGTAATCTCTTTCCGGCGACAGGTATTCATGAAGCTGGAAAAGGAGGACGAATTTGAGGGCCAGTTTACTGTCCAGCACGAGGGGGTAGATTATCAGGTGTATTGGAGCTCTGAGCGTCCACGGTGTCATGCGTGCGGGGAGGTGGGGCACTTTCGGAGGGACTGTCCTAGCACCCGAAAACCCAGGGAGTCCACTTCGGGAACTAGTGCCCCAGCTACCTCTGCCCCTGATCCCATTCCTGCTCCTACATTTGTGCCGGCCCCTGTCCGTATTCCTACGTCTGTTCCAGTCTCTGCTCCTACCCCTGTGGTTCAGGTGGGAGATCTTGAGGCTACGTACAGGGAGTTTCAGGCGAGGGACGGGTTGGAGCTTGTGCAGGGAAGGAAAGTGATGAAGAATTCCAAACACATGAAGAGGTCGGCCTCTGAGACCGCAGAGCTCACGCCCATTTGCCCTGAAGTGGAGCGGGAGACTCGGGGAAGTGCACAGTCGGACGGGGTGATGGAAGCGGAGAGTAACGCTCCATCGGTGAATCCCGCACCTGTGTGCTCCTCCGGCTTGAAGAGGAGAAGGGAATGTTCCCCCAAGAGGGCAGGGAATGTAGATGCGGGGGAGTCCCAAATAGGGGTGGGAATCCGGGTGGAAGTTGTGTCTAACCCTGAATCCCCAGATGTTGCCACCAGTCCTGTGGTAGGTGGTGTGGTTGTGCAGGAAGCTAGTGCTAGGCCTGTTTGCACAACTTAAACAGACCTGGAGCCCTCCACCCAGGACTTAGCCAAATCCGGCCCGCGGTGGAATTATCTTTGGCCCGCGAGATAATATCTAATTACTATTAAAGCTGGCCCCGGTAATCGAAGCGCCTATGGCGTATGATATGGCTAATGCTGAGTTTATTCAGGTACCAGGTTTTCAGGGTTTTTAGTGTTTATTCGGCAGTCTTGCTCGGCAGTCTTCTTCATAAGAAACGGAATTTGTAAAGTGAAACACTTTGTAGTAATAGCAGAGACTGAGACACATGAGAGCAGGCTGAAAAAACGGAGGCAACGAAAGCTGCGTTCGCACGCGTCCGACTGATCCGGCCCGCATGAAGCTGCATTTTGCTCAATCCGCCCCGTGACCTAAAATGAGTTTGACACCCCTGACTTAAGCAGTGCTCACTAGTGTGTCTCTTGGTGCGTCTGAGGGGTGTCTCCCCAGACCTCACTTTTATCCCTACTCACTGGGTCTCAGGTGTCAATCGGTTTTGAATGGCTTAGCCCATCAAATCGGATGTCCACTGAGGAATTTTAATGAACAGAATGATACCAAGTAAACAGCCCTCTCCGGAGCCATAAGTCTTACAGGAGTCGTAATATGGTGGAACAACAAGTCTCTTCCTCCCTGTGTTACCTCTCCCTTATCTGAAGCAAATGTTCCAGTCCAAGTATGTTGTTGTTACATCTCTTTCTCTCTCATTAGCAGCTTGGCAAGAGTAACGGTTTGTAATTCTCCCAGGGGAGGGGGACATGGGCAACCCTGCACACTTCTGCCCATCAAAGCTGTTCATCCTTCGTAACACCCCCATCCTTCTAGGAATTTTCACCAAAGGGGAACATTAACCAGTACAGCGTTTTACTTGATTACAGAGTTTAGCAAAAAAAAAACAGAAGTGTTCTTAACTATAAAGCAATACAGATATACCTTCACTTAGCATCTAGATAAACAGTCAGCGATTACATTGTCACTTCCTTTAATATGTTGTATCTGAATATCAAACTCTTGTAGCATCAGACTCCAATTTAATAATCTCCTGTTTTTATTGTTCATGTTAGCCAGGAATACCAAAGCGTTGTGATCTGTATAAACAATTAAAGGTCTTTGTGCTGAACAAATGTACACTTCAAAGTGTTGTATTGCCAAAACAAGTGCCAACAATTCTTTTTCTACGGTAGAGTAATTCCTCTGGTGCACATTGAACTTCCGAGAGAAATATACTACCGGGTGTTCCACCCCATCCCCTGCTTTCTGCAATAGGACTGCCCCTGCAGCCTCATCACTTGCATCGGTACCCAGGGAGAAAGGTTCTAACAAGTCAGGTGCCTTTAACACAGGGTGATGGCACAGTATGGTTCTTAACTTGTCAAAAGCATCCTGACAAGAATTGTTCCACTCAAATTTTTCTTCCTTCTGTAGTTTTGTAAGCGGGAGGGCGATATCAGCAAAGTTCTTACAAAATTTTCGATAGTACCCCACCATGCTCAAAAATCTTCTTAAGGCTCTCTTATTTGTTGGTAGAGGAACCTCAGAAATAGCCTGTACTTTTGCCTGCACAGGATCCAACTGCCCCTGCCCTACCACATACCCCAAGTAGGTGATTGTGGCATGCCCAAATTCACTCTTTGCAAGGTTCACTGTAAGTTGGGCTGCAGACATTCTTTTGAACAGGTTTTCTACAGCCTCAATGTGCTCATCCCAGGTGTCATTCCAAACTACCAATTCGTCAATATAAGCCTTGATATTTGTTAACCCTTTTATCACCATGTCAATCATCCTCTGGAATGTCCCTGGTGCATTTTTCATTCAGAACGGCAAGACGTTGTACTCGTAAAACTCGGATGGGGTGACAAAGTCTGAAATTTCTCGAGCCCTGTCCGTTAAAGGAACGCACCAGTATCCCTTTAACAAGTCAATCTTAGTGATGTACCTCGCTTTCCCCATTTTATCAATGCAATCGTCCACCCTAGGGATAGGGTAAGCATCTGTCTGCGTGACAGCATTCACCTTTCTGTAATCGGTACAGAATCCTATGGTACTGTCCGGTTTCGGTACTACCACGCAGGGAGAGGCCCACGCAGAAAAGGATTCACGAATTATACCAGCAGCTAGCATATGCTCAATTTCTTTTTCTACTGGCTTACTCTTTTCCAAATTCATCCGGGAAGGGGATTGTTTAATAGGCTGGTTCGAGGTAACGATGACATCATGCTCTGTTCCTTTACACCTCCTTGGAACATCTGGACATAAATCTGTATGCCGTTTAATGAGCTGTGTTAACTGCTCTCTTTGTTCAGGCTCTAAATGATTGACTTTATCAGCAAGGTTGGCTATAATAACAGTTCTCTAGTCTGGTGGGTATTATACTTACCTTTTCAAAACGCTCTGGTTCCTCCTCAACACTCTTCTCTACCTCATCAGTTTTCGTGACTGCACCGACCTCCGCGGGGGTCGTTTCATGATAACCTTTCAGCATGTTTACATGAACCAACTGGTTCGGCTTGCGTCTATCAGAGGTTTCAATCACATAGTTCAGCGAGTCTATTTTCTTAACTACTTTGTATGGTCCTTGAAACCTCGCCTGTAGGGGGTTGGTAACTACAGGGAATAGGACCAAGACCTTATCGCCCACGTGAAATTCTTGCTCTCGGGTACGTTTGTCATACCATTGTTTCATTCTCGTCTGGGAGCCTTTTAAATTTTCCTTTGCCAAGGCGCATACTTTATGGAGTCTTTCCCGGAATTTTAAAACATAGTCAATCACACTGACTTGAACGTTCGGGCTAGACCACTTCTCTTTAAGTAGGGTTAAAGGTCCTCTGGGCCTGTGACCAAAAACGAGCTCAAACGGACTGAACCGCAGAGATTCCTGAACCGTGTCCCTCACTGCAAATAACAGAAGTTGTAATGCATCATCCCAGTCTCGAACGTCTTCCTGACAGTAAGTTTTAATCATAGTCTTTAGTGTAGCGTGGAATCTTTCCAACGCTCCTTGAGATTCCGGATGGTATGCAGAAGCTAAAATTTGTTTAACTCCCATCTGTGTCATCATTTGCTGAAATGCTCTGGATGTAAATGTACTCCCCTGATCCGATTGTATTTCCTTAGGTAGCCCCACTGTGGTAAAGAATTTAATGAGGGCCTTCACCACCGCAGGGGTCCTAACATACCCCGGAGGCACAGCCTCTGGAAATCGTGTAGCGGCACACATCATGGTCATGACGTACTGCCGCCCAGTCGCTGTTCTAGGCAAAGGTACCACAAAATCCACAACGATTCGGGAGAAAGGCTCCTCAAAAGCGGGTATCGGTCTGAGAGGTGCCTTGGGGATAACCTGGTTCGGCTTTCCTACCACCTGACACGCATGGCACCTTTTACAATAGTCAGCAATATCCTTCCTCATTTTTGGCCAATAGAAATCTTTCATAACCCTATCCACTGTCTTCCTTACTCCCAAATGTCCACCTAGAGGTCCCTTGTGAGCTAAGTTCAAAATTTCATCCCGATACACCTTCGGTACTACCACCTGATGTTCTACCGCCCAGCCATCATCGACTGGCACCGTGGTCGGCCTCCACTTCCTCATCAACACTCCCTCCTTCAGGTAGTAACCCTCTGGTTCTTTAGCCAGTTCTGTCTCAGAAAGAACTGACTCCCTCAATGCCACAAGCTCCTCGTCACGTCCTTGCTCCTTTATAAATTCTCTCCTTGCTAAGGGTAGGTCTACCTCCTCTCCTTTACCCTCTTTCACCTCCCTATTCTCCGCTTTACCATCCCCTAACCCCTCTTGGTACAGGGTCGGTAAAAACATCTCAGCCAAATCAACACTGGACTCATTTAAACTGTCTTCTTTCTCAGCCACCTTTCTCGACATGCTGCAAGTGATTGCGCATGCGGGATAGATCTAAGAATCCAGGGGCGTGTCCTCAGCCCTCACAGGCTTGCTTGTCAGTTTCATTGCTGAATACACGTCACCACCTGCTAAATCATTACCAAGAAGGACGTCCACGCCGTCTCTCGGTAATTCTGACCGCACCCCTACTTCGACTGGTCCAGATACCAGGTCACATTTAAAAATGATCCCATGCAAAGTCACAGCTTCTTGTCCCTTTTCCTATACCTCTTAAAACTACCTCTCCAGTCTCAGGACCAAAATCTAGCACCTTACTTAGGATCAATGACTGATCAGCCCCAGTATCTCTCCAGATTCTCACTGGAACTGGGGTCTCTCCTTCTTTCACAGGCACCGTCCCTTCTGAAATAAATTTCTCACGACCCTCTCGTACTCTATCTACCTTTGCCTTCCTCGTCGATTTGCTGATCGACTCAATACACCCTGTAGGGACTGCCATTTTCCCTTTTCCTGTCTCCTTATTCGGAGCAAAGCAATTAGATGCAATATAACCAACCTTTCCACAATTATAACAGGTCAAGCCAGGAACCTTCCTGCCAGCCTGCTTGTCCTTTACCACTAGCTCCCGGCTTATTCTCTACCTTAGTCGGTGGACTTTCTTTACCGTCCCTACTGTCTTTCTGGTAACTCTTATTTGAGGAAAACTTCGTCTTGTGGGTTAGGGCATATTCATCTGCGAACCTGGCAAATTCCGATAAAGGCTTATTCGTCTTCTCGTTCAGATACATCCGGATATTATTCGAAACATAACCTTTAAATTCCTCAATCAGAATTAACTCCCTGAAACGATGGAAATCCTCCTCCACCTTTTCTGCAGCACACCAGCGATCCAAGAGCACACCCTTTTCATAGGCAAACTCTGCATACGTCTGATTCCACAGTTTCTTTAAATCTCTGAACTTTTGTCTATACGCTTCAGGTACCAACTCATAGGCCCGAAGGATAGCCTCCTTTACTTGCTCATAATCCTCAGACACGTCCATGGACAATGCTGCATATGCCCGTTGAGCCTTACTTTTTAATGCACTTTGTAACAACGCCACCCACTGATCTCTGGGCCACTTCTGATTCACTGCCACCTTTTCAAAATGCAAGAAGTAACTATCAACATCTGTCTCCTTGAACGGAGGTACTAACCTAAACTCCCTACTAATATTAATCTCCTCTCTTGAGCCTTCCCCTCGGTCTCTTCCCTGTTGCTTTAACCTCTCCATGTCCAGCGCATGCTGCCTATCTCTCTCCTTTTCCCTTCCCTCCATCTCCCTTTCAGCCTTTCCTTCTCCCTTTGTGCCTCCCAGGCAGCTCTTTCCCGCTCCCTTTGCGCCTCTAACTCCTTTAGCAGGATCTCATTCTCCCTTTTCTTCTGTTCCGCGTCCAACCTTAATTTTTCCAACTCTAACTGAACCACCCCAACAACTGGTTTCTTTTCAGGGATAAGTTCCAATACCCCCGGCGTGAACACACCCTCGGATATATAATACTGGGCTATGGCCCTCTGTATCTCCCACTTTTTCATTGACGACTTCACCTCTGGGAGATTTAAACCTTTTGCAATATTCACCAAGTCCGTCTTTTTGGCACTCTCTAGCACCTTCAAAGTCGAGTTTTCTATAAATTCATCTATATCCATCTTTGCTGGTTTCCCATCTGGTTACCCACGCAACCAGAACAAATAATGGACTTAAAGCCCGATTCACTGGCCCCCCAATTTGGTATCAAATCTCGAGACGAGGCCCCAATTTGTTACGTACCCGTAACTGGGTGTCTTACCAGCAAAGATAGAAGTATCCATAGGAGTCTGGTACTATTATCAAAACAGTGTTTATTAGTAAAATATACAAATCAATATCAACAATGCAAATATACAGATAATACACGTTAGCAATACTAAACCTAAAAGTGTGGGTATAATAATAATCAATAATAAACAAGCTCTATCGATGTCCGGGGATAATGAATTGTCATATGTGAATATAAAGTTCAGTTCAGTTCATACGTACTGAGGTAGTTGTTGGTCGATGTGTTGTAATTGTTGGAGAGAGAGAGAGTGAGCAAACAGTGACAGCCAGTCAAACCTTCCTTTACAATCTTGATCAGTCGATGTGTTGTTGTGGCCATTTAGGTATGACCCCTCTGTCCTTTAGCTAGACCGTTCTTCTATGGTGGATTCGTCACCCAGGCAAGGGTGGACACACACACAAGGCCACACCGGCCTCGCTATAAACACTATGAGTTAAAATTGACCGATCGTTCATTGGGTCTCCAAGGCCCCACACTTTCTCGTGGGTTCCAACACTTAAGCAGTGCTCACTAGTGTGTCTCTTGGTGCGTCTGAGGGGTGTCTCCCCAGACCTCTCTTTTATCCCTACTCACTGGGTCTCAGGTGTCAATCAGTTTTGAATGGCTTAGCCCATCAAACCAGCCCACTCCGGCTGTCCACTGAGGAATTTTAATGAACAGAATAGTACCAAGTAAACAGCCCTCTCCGGAGCCATAAGTTTTACAGGAGTCATAATATGGTGGAACAACAAGTCTCTTCCTCCCTGGGTTATCTCTCCCTTATCTGAAGCAAATATTCCAGTCCAAGTATGTTTTAGTTCCATCTCTTTCTCTCTCATTAGCAGCCTGGCAAGAGTAACGGTTTGTAATTCTCCCAAGGGAGGGGGACATGGGCAACCCTGCACCCTTCTGCCCATCAGAGCTGTTCATCCTTCGTAACAATAGTAACTTAAACAAAATAAACAGAAGTTAACAGTGTTATGTGTATTTATGTGTATAAATAAAACTCCCAAACTATTGAGCTTGGGGGAAACAAGGCTTGGAGTCTTGAGATGGTAAAGTATGAAAGTTCAGTTCAACCACAGAATAGGCGATGAGAGAGATATTTGTAATCCAGGGTAAATGTCAAGAGAAGGCAATTATGTCGAATTCCACAGGTTCCATGGTCGTAAAACAAGAGAACAGTCACTGTAGATTTTATCTGTCATCTTTCCAAATTCACATACTAATTATCACTCAAAGTGACTTGTCACAAGGGGTATCGTCTTCAAATGAATTACCACACCACACCCAGGCAAGGGTTGACACATCAGTGGTCTTCACAGGATACCCCAAATCAGATCCACTCCTATAGCTCAAACAAGGTAACAACCACACATTTGATGTATGCTGAATTGATAATTAACCCACCCTTCTGGGCATAGGAGAATTCCAAACAGTGACCCTTGGCCACTAGTTCCCTGGTTTCGATCCTTCCATCTTTCCTCCTTCGTCTACGTCTGACTTTGAGTGTCTGTGTCCTCAGTTAAAACTAAACAAACTGCGAGCGATGTAAACAAGCTGCAAGTCAGACTGATTCACCTTCTTAATCTCTATCGCTCCCTCTCTCTCGAAATAACAGTCCACAGCAAACAAAACCTAGGGATTCATAACAACGGCCACTCCCCATTGTGAATTGACTGGTATGCCAGTAGTTGAGATGACAGAGTGAATCCTTACCCACATTCTCAGCAGGTGAACGGCTTCTCCCCAGTGTGAACTTGCTGATGTCTCTGGAGTGTGGAAGAGCGAATGTATCTCTTCCCACATTCTGAGCAAGTGAACAGCTTCTTCCCAGTGTGAATTTGTTGATGACTCCGTAGGTCAGATGACCGAGTGAATCTCTCCCCACAGACTGAGCAGGTGAATAGCTTCTCCCCAGTGTGAACTCGCTGATGACTCTGTAGGTTGGATGGATCAGTGAATCCCTTCCCACAGACTGAGCAGGTGAATGGCTTCTCCCCAGTGTGAACTCGCTGATGACTCTGCAGGTTGGATGGATCAGTGAATCTCTTCCCACATTCTGAACAGGTGAACGGCCTCTCCCCAGTGTGAATTCGCTGATGACTCTGTAGGTTGGATGGATCAGTGAATCTCTTCCCACAGACTGAGCAGGTGAATAGCTTCTCCCCAGTGTGAACTCGCTGATCACTCTGTAGTTGGGATGACTGAGTGAATCCCTTCCCACATTCTGAGCAGATGAATGGCTTCTCCCCAGTGTGAACTCGCTGTTGTCTCTGTAGGGTGGATGAATGAGTGAATCTCTTCCCACAGACTGAGCAGGTGAACGGCCTCTCCCCAGTGTGAACTCGCTGATGACTCTGGAGTTGGGATGACTGAGTGAATCCCTTCCCACATTCTGAGCAGATGAACGGCTACTCCCCAGTGTGAACTCGCTGGTGTCTCTGTAGGGTGGATGAATGAGTGAATCTCTTCCCACAGACTGAGCAGGTGAACGGCTTCTCCCCAGTGTGAACTCGCTGATGACTCTGTAGTTGGGATGACTGAGTAAATCTCTTCCCACATTCTGAGCAAGTGAACAGCTTCTTCCCAGTGTGAATTTGTTGATGACTCCGTAGGTCAGATGACCGAGTGAATCTCTCCCCACAGACTGAGCAGGTGAATAGCTTCTCCCCAGTGTGAACTCGCTGATGACTCTGTAGGTTGGATGGATCAGTGAATCCCTTCCCACAGACTGAGCAGGTGAATGGCTTCTCCCCAGTGTGAACTCGCTGATGACTCTGCAGGGTGGATGAATGAGTGAATCTCTTCCCACAGACTGAGCAGGTGAACGGCTTCTCCCCAGTGTGAACTCGCTGATGACTCTGTAGTTGGGATGACTGAGTAAATCTCTTCCCACATTCTGAACAGGTGAACGGCTTCTCCCCAGTGTGAACTCGCTGATGACTCTGAAGGTTGGATGAGTGAGTGAATCCCTTCCCACAGACTGAGCAGGTGAATAGCTTCTCCCCAGTGTGAACTCGCTGATGTCTCTGTACGTTGCATGACAGAGTGAATCTCTTCCCACAGACTGAGCAGGTGAATGGCCTCTCCCCAGTGTGAACTCGCTGATGTCTCTGTAGCTGGGATGACTGAGTAAATCTCTTCCCACATTCTGAACAGGTGAACGGCTTCTCCCCAGTGTGAACTCGCTGATGACTCTGTAGGTTGGATGGATCAGTGAATCCCTTCCCACAGACTGAGCAGGTGAATGGCTTCTCCCCAGTGTGAACTCGCTGATGACTTTGTAGTTGGGATGACTGAGTGAATCCCTTCCCACATTCTGAGCAGATGAACGGCTTCTCCCCAGTGTGAACTCGCTGATGTCTCTGTAGGCTGGATAACTGAGCGAATCTGCTCCCACAGTCTGAGCAGCTGAATGGCCTCTCCCCAGTGTGAACTCGCAGATGACTCTGTACTTGGGATAACTCAGAGAATCTCTTCCCACAGAATGAGCAGGTGAACGGCTTCTGCCCAGTGTGAACTCGCTGGTGTCTCTGTAGGGTGGATGAATGAGTGAATCTCTTCCCACAGACTGAGCAGGTGAATGGCCTCTCCCCAGTGTGAACTCGCTGATGACTCTGTAGTTGGGATGACTGAGTTAATCTCTTCCCACATTCTGAACAGGTGAATGGCTTCTCCCCAGTGTGAACTCGCTGATGACCCTGTAGGTTGGATGGATCAGTGAATCCCTTCCCACAGACTGAGCAGGTGAATGGCTTCTCCCCAGTGTGAACTCGCTGATGACTGTGTAGTTGGGATGACTGAGTAAATTCCTTCCCACATTCTGAGCAGATGAACGGCTTCTCCCCAGTGTGAACTCGCTGGTGTCTCTGTAGGGTGGATGAATGAGTGAATCTCTTCCCACAGACTGAGCAGGTGAACGGCTTCTCCCCAGTGTGAACTCGCTGATGACTCTGTAGTTGGGATGACTGAGTAAATCTCTTCCCACATTCTGAACAGGTGAACGGCTTCTCCCCAGTGTGAACTCGCTGATGACTCTGAAGGTTGGATGAGTGAGTGAATCCCTTCCCACAGACTGAGCAGGTGAATAGCTTCT
Source organism: Hemitrygon akajei (assembly GCF_048418815.1). NCBI lineage: Eukaryota > Metazoa > Chordata > Chondrichthyes > Myliobatiformes > Dasyatidae > Hemitrygon > Hemitrygon akajei. The sequence goes on along the minus strand of NW_027331931.1, from coordinate 731,629 downwards.
CCCCAGTGTGAACTCGCTGATGTCTCTGTACGTTGCATGACAGAGTGAATCTCTTCCCACAGACTGAGCAGGTGAATGGCCTCTCCCCAGTGTGAACTCGCTGATGTCTCTGTAGCTGGGATGACTGAGTAAATCTCTTCCCACATTCTGAACAGGTGAACGGCTTCTCCCCAGTGTGAACTCGCTGATGACTCTGTAGGTTGGATGGATCAGTGAATCCCTTCCCACAGACTGAGCAGGTGAATGGCTTCTCCCCAGTGTGAACTCGCTGATGACTTTGTAGTTGGGATGACTGAGTGAATCCCTTCCCACATTCTGAGCAGATGAACGGCTTCTCCCCAGTGTGAACTCGCTGATGTCTCTGTAGGCTGGATAACTGAGCGAATCTGCTCCCACAGTCTGAGCAGCTGAATGGCCTCTCCCCAGTGTGAACTCGCAGATGACTCTGTACTTGGGATAACTCAGAGAATCTCTTCCCACAGACTGAGCAGGTGAACGGCTTCTGCCCAGTGTGAACTCGCTGGTGTCTCTGTAGGGTGGATGAATGAGTGAATCTCTTCCCACAGACTGAGCAGGTGAATGGCCTCTCCCCAGTGTGAACTCGCTGATGACTCTGTAGTTGGGATGACTGAGTTAATCTCTTCCCACATTCTGAACAGGTGAATGGCTTCTCCCCAGTGTGAACTCGCTGATGACCCTGTAGGTTGGATGGATCAGTGAATCCCTTCCCACAGACTGAGCAGGTGAATGGCTTCTCCCCAGTGTGAACTCGCTGATGACTGTGTAGTTGGGATGACTGAGTAAATTCCTTCCCACATTCTGAGCAGATGAACGGCTTCTCCCCAGTGTGAACTCGCTGGTGTCTCTGTAGGGTGGATGAATGAGTGAATCTCTTCCCACAGACTGAGCAGGTGAACGGCCTCTCCCCAGTGTGAACTCGCTGATGACTCTGTAGTTGAGATGACTGAGTAAATCTCTTCCCACATTCTGAACAGGTGAACAGCTTCTCCCCAGTGTGAACTCGCTGATGACTCTGCATGTTGGATGGATCAGTGAATCTCTTTCCACAGACTGAGCAGGTGAATGGCTTCTCCCCAGTGTGAACTCGCTTATGTCTCTGTAGGCTGGATAACTGAGTGAATCTCTTCCCACAGACCAAGCAGATGAACGGCTGCTCCTTTGTGCGAACTCGCTGGTGATGCATTAGGTCAGATGACTGAGTGAATCCTTTCCCAGAAATTCAACAGATGATCAGCCTCTGCCCAGTGTGGTGTGAACTGACTGGTGTGTCCACAGGTGGGAAGACCAACTGAATCCTTTCTCACACACAGAACAGGTGAATGGCCTTGCCCAGTGTGAACTTGCTGATGTACCTTCAGTTGAGATGACCGAGTGAATTATTTCCCACTGTCTGAGCAGGTGAAAGGCCTTTCTCCTGTGTAAAATGATGGGTTGCCAGTTGGTCAAATGACCGAGTGAATCCTTCCCCACAGTCTGAGCAGGAAGGATGGTCGATAGGATCCCTTGTTCCACTTCTTAAATATCTAGACAGAGACAACAAAACTGGTGTGCCGTGTTTGTGCTTCCTGGAGACAAATTCCTTCTCATTTTTAACCTGTAAAAAGATTTACAAAATCCATCAATGGGTTTAGGACAACATTTCAGATGAGATTACATGAGTTGCCAAGGTTTGATCTGGTATCACACTGATACAGTGAGGTTCAACACAAGTTAGAAGAGATATCATCTCCTGACTGGGCAGAGTGCTGGTTTCTGGAATGACCATCAATTCCCTGATGCTCTTCCTGTCTCTATCAGAAAGGAGCATTTCTGCCATCTCCAATTTGAGCCTTAGTTTGACTCTCTCCATTGGTATTATTCCCCCCTCCTGCTGAACTGCATGGGTGCCTGGCCCCACAGTAACTGAAACAGTCTCACGCAAATAGTCTTTCTTGATGTGCATCTGGGATTTTCTTTTATGTATTATTAACTTAAAGTGCCACAGTTTTAACGCCATATAAAAAATTCCTGCTGAGATGAATGGTTGGTCTGCACAGCTGTTAAAAGGACTTAGAGTGAATTTTTGTATTATTGTCACAGTCATAGAAAATTACAACACAGAAACAGGCACTTTGGGCCATCTAGTCTGTGCTGAACTATTTAATCTGCCCACTCCCATACCCCTACCATCCAGGTACCTACACAAAATGTTGAAATCGAGCTTGCATGCACCGCTTGTGCTGGCTGCTCATTCCACACCCTGATGACTGTCTGTGTGAAGAAGTTGCCCCTCATGTTACCCTTAACATTTTACCTTTCACCCTTAACCCATGGCCTCTGGTTGTAGTTCCACCCAATCTCAGTGGAGAAAGCCAACTTGCATTTACACTATCTATGCCCCTCTATCACAATCAAATCTCCCCTCAATCTTCTACATTCCAAGGAATAAAGTTCATACCAAAGTGCAACAACTCACACTTGTCTGCATTAAATTCCATTTTCCATTTCTCAAACCATTTTGCCAGCTGGTCCAGATCACACTGCAAGTTTAAATGCTTTTTTGGCATTGACTAGATGGGCCAAAGAGCCTGTTTCTTTACTGAACTTCTCCGTGTTTCTATGGCAGAGAAGCTGGCCAAACTTGTTTGGAAGGGAAAGGGTAGGAGTGACAATTGAGCAGCAGTGGCTGGAGTTTCTGGAGCAATTCGGGAGCTGAGTGATTCCACAGAAGTGGAAGCATTAGAAAGACAGGAGGACACAACTGTGGCTAAAATGAGAAGCCAAAGCCAACATAAATGTCAAAGAGAGGGCAAACAAAAGAACAAAAACTATTCGGAAGCTTCGAGAAACCAAAAGAAGACAACAAAAAAAGTCAGCTGAGCTCAGTGCGTGGAATCATGATTTGTAGTCATTAATGGGTCTCGGTAGCACCCAACAGTCTGAGGCATTTAGAGGAACAAAATATACGAGGCTTCAATTTCTCTTCAAAAGCAAGGTTCCCTGGACCAGTTACCTTTCAACTTTCATTTTGGCAGCCACATACAAACTCTGCATCCTCAAAAATTCACATCTGAAGGCCTCCCACTTACAGGTACTCCTTTGCCAGGAAACAACCTGTCCCAAACCACACTTGGCAGATCCTTTCTGATACCATCAAAATTGACCTTTCTCCAATTTAGAATCTGAACCCATGGTCCAGACCTCTCTTTTTCCATATTTACTTTGAATCTCATGGCATTATGATCACTAATTTCTGTCACCAGCCCTGATCATTTCCTAACAGCTTATTGCTCATTTCTACGTTGGGAAATCTACGTACTGATTAAGGGCACATTTGACAAACTTTACCCCATCTAGTCCTTTTACATTATGGGAGTTCCAGTCAATATATGTAAAGTTAAAATCACTTACTGAATTATCCTTTGTTCCTTCGCATGGTCCGCAATCTCTCTACAAAGTTGTTCCTCTAAATCCCTCAGACTGTTGGGTGTAAACAAGTCCCAATAATGGCTACAATATCATAATTCCCTGTCCTGAGCTCATCGGGCTTTCCTACGATGCTTCTTGCATTGTGATAAACACAGCTCAGCACATTCATCGCACCAGGCTCAACCATTTGATTGCTGACTCTGTCTGAGGTCTGAACAACATCTGACGTGTCAAGAAAACAAACTCCCCCTCATTGTCACAAAAACAAAGGAGCTGATTGTGGACTGCAGGAGGAATGGAGACACTCTAACCCCTGTTGACATCAAAGGATTTGGGGCTGAGAGGGTGAACAGCTTTAAGACCCTCGGCATAAATATCACCAAGCATCTCACATGGTCTGTACATACCGGCTGTGTTGTGAAAAGAGCACAGCAGCACCTCTTTCACCTCAGATAGTTGAAGAAGTTGGGAATGGGGCCCGAAATCCTGAGGACTTTCTACAGGGACACAATTGAGAGCATCCTAACTGGCTGCATCACTGCTTGGTATGGGAACTGTACTTCCCTTAATCTCAGGAACTTGCAGAGATTGGTGTGGGACAGCCCAGCGCATCTGTAGATGTGAACTTCCCACTATTCAGGACATTTACAGAGACAGGTGTGGAAAAAGGGCCCAAAAGATATTGGGGACCCAATTCACCACAACCACAAACTGTTCCTACTGCCACCATCCAGGAAATGGTACCACAGCAAAAGGACCAACAGGCTCCGGGACATCATCTTCTACCAGGCCATCAGACTGATTAATTCATGCTGATACAATTGCATATCTATGTTATACTGACTGTTCTATGCACAAACTATTTATTATAAATTACTATAAATTACACATTGCACATTTAGATGGAGATGTAACGTAAAGACTTCTACTCCTCATGTATATGTATGTAAGAAAGTCAATTCAATTCAAATCACCCTCTCCACTATCTGTCCTGTCATTCTGGCTCCCATTCTCCCTGCAAATCATTTTAACCACATCAGCACCCCCCTCCACCACACTTGCTCTCGCAGCTCTTACCACGAGGATATTAGTCCCCTTCCTGTTCTGTTCCCCTAACTAATGAATCCCCTATCACTCCTTTGACTTTCCTCTGCCAGGTAATCACCCCAATACTTTCTAAAGTGTTCCACCTGTTGTTGTGTGGGATAGCAACAAGAGTACTCTGTGATGGCTATTTAACCTCATTTCCCTTCCTGACTCTCACCCAGTTTCCTGTGTCCTGCACCTTGGGTGTAACTCACCTCTCTTCATGTCATATCTATCACCCCCTCCAACTGCTGGATGATCCGGAATTCATCCATTTCCAGTTCCAACTCCTTAAAATGCAGCTGGATACACATCTTGTAGGTGAGGGCATCAACAACACTGGAGGTCTCCCCACCTTCCCACCAATGTCCCCTCTAATTTGTAATGACAAGGATGCACATAAATCATGTACCGTGTATTTTTTTTTTTACCCAGTGACAACCATATAACCATATATAACCATATAACAATCACAGCACGGAAACAGGCCATTCCGGCCCTCCTAGTCCATGCCGAACTCTTAATCTCACCTAGTCCCACCTACCCGCACTCAGCCCATAACCCTCCACTCCTTTCCTGTCCATATACCTATCCAATTTTACCTTAAATGACACAACTGAACTGGCCTCTACTACTTCTACAGGAAGCTCATTCCACACAGCTATCACTCTCTGAGTAAAGAAATACCCCCTCGTGTTTCCCTTAAACTTTTGCCCCCTAACTCTCAAATCATGTCCTCTCGTTTGAATCTCCCCTACTCTCAATGGAAACAGCCTATTCACGTCAACTCCGTCTATCTATCCCTCTCAACATTTTAAATACCTCGATCAAATCCCGTGTGCAAAAACGTGTGCACAGAGAATTTTATATAGAGAGGTATTCATTTTCACAGCTAGCAAATCACTGTCGATAAAAACTTTGATCTCCTCTGGCTTGTATCGAGTTCATCTGCACTCTCACACAACCTATGTAGCAGGCCTATAGCGGGTTATGAAGGATTTTCTCGCCAGAGCTTTTGCACACTGTCCATATGTGACTTGTTTGCTAAATGACGCTTTAAAAAGTCAGATTTCCAAATTTCACTCCACTTCTTCCCATTTGCAAATTCTCCAGCAACTTTTGCATCACCACAATACAGACAGGTAACAGCAGTTTCTGTGTTGTACATAAATATTTCCCTTGAACCCTCTCCAGATGACTGACGGTGATGAACTCGATTATGGCAATGCCAATGAATGTGAAGGGAAGGGTAGTAGTCTGTCCCATTGGAGTCTGGCACATTTGTGATGTGAAAGTTACTTGTTGCCAAGGGCAAAGGTTTTTGATATTACCATGTACCCAGAGAGAATGGGACAAAACATGTTCTCACCTGTAGAAAAGTTCAGAACAGGAGGAGGTAGAACAAACAGCACACACACAAAATACTGGAGGAACTCAGCAGGCCAGGCAGCATCTAAGGAAAAGAGTACTAATGCTGAGTTCCGCCGGCATTTTGTGTGTGTTGCTTGGATTTCCAGCATCTGCAGATTTTCTCTTGTTACTGATTGGAGGTGGAACAAAGCTAATTTTCTCTACTGCTGATGCAAAAGATTTTGTTCCCTTCCTCTGAGTTCCTAATCCTTGCATTTAGATAGCTGGAGCTCAGCTCTGTCTGAGAGATCCATCGGTTCCCATTCCCTCATCAGCCGGAAGCTCCCCGGGGCCCGTGTACAGATCGTGGGTCTGAGAGAGAGGGAAGAGGGCAGGACTGTTCCGGGATTGCT